>NC_133651.1:313333615-313522271 GCF_009905375.1 Apium graveolens
ATAAGACAATAATTTTAGCAAATACCTCTAGCTGGTTCACCAGTTTTATATTGCTATTTAGCCGGCCCCTCAACATCATTTTCTATCTCTTGTTCTATAGATATATTATCTTCTACATTATTTCATCCCACATCATTCATTTCAACTTCATCTTATTCCAAATTAATGTGAGTTGGGCCAACTGGTCTACATAGTTTCTGTAGTATAAGGCGTGCACTCCATCTTATACTACCTGCAATTGTCATTAGGCAAGCATCATAGAATTCTCAAAAATCCCCAAAAGATACTTAAAAACATTTGCGTAATTCTAAGCCTATATGTAAAGCAAAAGATCATCAATAATCACAACTAATCATTACAGAATCTTAAGTATAACAAAGAAATCATCTACATAATTCTATACTAACAAAGTAAAGACTAAATCACCACAACACTGAATCATACGACTGTCAATACATTAATCATTCATAATTTATACTAAAAAAATCAATACTAAATCTCCACAACACTATCTAAGCCAGTGTTATAAGAAAAAAATAATCTATAACTAGATTTAATCACCATATTATATCAAAAATCATATGCATAATCCTAAACAACAAAATCACCAATAAAAATAAGAGTGGTAGTATCACGAAATCATCATAAGAGTGTCAATATCACAAAAAATCAACAAAAATAAATACTAATATCAACATGCAAATTGAAAAACAGGTTTAATAATCAAATAAAATTTAGTGAAAGTTAATTTTCACATATCTTCAAAAAATTCATCCATAATTTTCTAGAAAGTCACTTAAAAATAGGTCGATTTCTGAATATAAACAAATAATGACTATAAGTACCAAATTAGAAACTGAAACTTGATAAAAAACTAAAAATTGATGATTATTACCTTTAATCGAGTGCATCATCGATGATTTAACAAAGAGGAGAGGAGAGAGAGAAAGTGTGTGATTTAGTGAGAAATGTAGTTACTGGTGTGTACGTGTGTATGCGTTTGTTAAAGAGTATTCAATGTGTGTATAGGGGGTTTCAAATGTTAAAAATAAAAGTTGCCATTTTCTTATTTTATTTATTAAAGAACACTGATTATATTTAAAATTAGGCTTCATTTTTTGTTTAGATGGACGGTTGTGATGAGATCTCATATCTCATTATAAAAATGGTTCTCAATAGAGTGTGACCCTATATATATATATATGTATATTATATATAATTTTATAACAATGTTTGTAAATATTTTAATAATTTATTAATAATTCTGTTCATATTCAATTTTATGCGACATAAATAGTACTTAAAATCTGTAAACCTCTGAGTTGTTTAGTTGTACACCCTGCACACCTTTTCTCATACTCATGTTCATTCCAAGTACGTTCTTTAACTTAACAATTCTTCTATAAATACTACTCAGATTCTTTTCACCAATTGCTTGTTGAGGCCTAGTGTTGGTTCATAGATGACTAACTTTTTAATTTTTCATATTATAACAACACAAATATTGTTAAGTTTGCAGAAACTCTATCACTTCAAAAACTGATTTCAATCAATAATCTACTTTCACTGGAATCTATTTTAATGCTTAAAGATTGTTACGAAACAAGGATCTCAAAACTAGGCAGGGGTGCATGACTAGTTCTAAAACTTTTAAACTGTATTAAAATGAGAGAAAAGATATTACAATTGAATATGTTCTTTATTTCGCGCAACTAAAGATGGGATTTGTACCATATAAATAAAATAATTTACAACTCAGCCTCTATATCACTTGTAGATGGTCCCTCGTCCAATCTTCTTCGGGCAACCTGCTCCCCCATCTGAATCCGGACTCTCCAGTCATCCTACATAACTGAAGTCCTTTGCCTAGACTCTCGAGCCAGCCTATCCACCAGAGCTCCCAACTCAGGAATGTGGGAGTAAATAAAGTTTCGATCCTGGGCTTACTTGCCTCCAATATGGGCAGGCACAGTCGTAGCAGGCATAGCAAGCTCTCGCTCAGGGGATAAAATCTCTGGAATGGGTCTAAGGGGTAACACCTGCATAGGGACCTCACTGCTCTCTGATGGATCCTCCTCAGGGTCTGAACTAACATACACAGGCTCTTCTAAAGAGGGCGGAATAGGGTCCACTGGGTACCGGTCAAACTAATCTCTGAGTCGGAATCACTACCACTACTGGGGTTCTGAGATGAAATATAAAATAGTAGCCAAGATAGAGCATTAGGGTTGAATAACACTTTAAATAACTCCGCACCCTAACTCTAGTTGCTACTTTGACCTAATCTCTTTACTTGGACTTTACCTAATAGTCTAACTCAACTCTATATGAGTCGAAACACTGTCGCAATAAAAAGCTTCTAGATAATCATGGCCTCAACAATTTCCTCTCTATAAATAATTCACAAGAGAATGAAGAGTTACTTGCCTTAAATCACTTTCTTGCTTAACGGGTATAGAGCTACAGCCACTTAAGATTCCTTTCCCTTTTATAGCCTGAATGTCTCAGCTATCCGGATCTACAATCCAAAATAGAATCCTTAATCAGCAACTTACTCGACACTCGACGTTTCTCAGAACGCCTAATGATTACCACATATCGCGATAACACTTAACTCGTATACACATGCATAATCATAGTATACTCATATAACACATAGCAAGTCTATACTTGACCATATTCTCATAGCATGCATTATGATATACTCGTATACTCAAAATTTACAATTAATCATCGAATCACATAGTACGAGTCAACGATATCATATAAAATACTATACATTAATACTCCAAACCCTAATTATATAACCTTATGTCGAAACAACTTATCCTTTCCTTTTTAATCCCAAAATTTGAATAAAAAACACATAGTAAACCAAACAAATAACTCGACAACCAAACAACTTATTCCTTTCTTTTTAACTCAAAAATTCGAACCAAAATAATGTAACCAAACCAAGAAATTAACATGCAACCACTTATTGTCATCATGCATTCACTTAATCTTACATGCAAATTTATAAATCATATATCACTTAATAATAATCATCTTGCAAGTTCAAAGCAAGAATACCATATTGTTCAAATCAAAAACTACCCATTCGAGTTCTTTTCTTTAAAACTGAACTTGACTACAACTTAAATTCAATAAATCATTTCATAACGATCTTTTATCACAAAGACTCGAATCAAATAAGTTATTTGATCTACTTCTTTCTTAAAAACAAGCACCATTCAGCCCTAATTAACAAGACAACATGCAACTCTTAAATTAACATGCAAAGTCAATTTTTATGTTTAAAGCTTGTCTTCACTCAATTCTTAACAAGAAACCCATTTAAACTCTTTTTCTTTTGCATAAAATCGAACCAAAATTCAATCATCAACATGCAAGTCCAAAAATTATCTATTAACTAGCAATGATCAACATGCAAGCCCAAAATTTAATTATTAACTAACAATGATCAACATGCAAGTTCAAGAATCAAGCATAAACTCAAGTTCAAACCACAACTCATCCATTAAAATCATTTAAAAGAAAAACTGATCCAAAAATTAGATTTTTAAACCAAAACCCTTTGCAAAACTCGAATCAAAATCAAACCCTCCCCCCCTTTTACAAGCAAATATTCGAACCAACATCATAACAAAATCAAAAAATAGCACATAATTTAGTGCACAATAATCTCTTAAGATCACACACTAAGAAATTATGTTTTCTTAGATAAAACCAAGAGATGTTGATGCAAAAATATTCTTAAACACCTACATGCAAAGAGTATATAGATAGAGGATTGAAAATGATGAAGATCAATGGCAAGATCTTTAAATTCCATGTAGAACTTAGTATTGCATGCAAGAGAGAGAGAGAGAGAGAGAGAGAGAGAGAGAGAGAATTCGGGAGAGAGAGGGGGAGAGAGAGAGAGAGAGAGGGAGAAAAGAAAAGAGAAAGAAAGAGTGATCCAAGAGGAAGAATAGAGTGGGGAGGAAGGAAGGAAGAGTGGGTGCATTTACAAGTGAGTGGAGGCGCAAAATGAGTTTTTGCCAACTAATTCTAGAAACTTCTTTTCTTTTACTCAAAAACTCAAAAACGAATTTGGATAATACAAACTCCCTCAGAAAGGTGAAAAGATATGAATAAAAATTTTAGAATATAGATTTTGAAATCGGCTTTCTAACCATATTTTAAAATAATTTTTAAGCGTACGATTTATTTTATATGAAATTTACAAGGTTACGCTTAAAATAGAAATATAACCCAATAAAATCATTTTAAAATACGTTGATCATGAAATAATTTTATCAATCATTTTTAGAAAGTCTCTAGGACTATTTCGAAGATAATAAAGCAAATTTCATGCAATGACCATACTCAAATAATTTTATAAAAATATATAAAGGTTCAATAAACCTTATTTAAATCAAATAAATCCCTTAAAATCATTTAAAAATTTCCAGAACACATAATCATGCACATTAACAGGCAACAACAAAAACTCACGTATCATGACTCATTTTTATATATGCTTAAGCATAAAAATTTCTCTTTTTTTAATTAATATTCACTTTTCGCATAATGGGTCGCGTCCTGACTAACGGCCCAATGCTGAGCGTTTTCAACTACGCTTCACAATCATACTCTCTATACTAGCTGACATGTCAAACTGGAATATAGTATTCATTTAAATATTTCTCTTTAACACATAATTCATCCATGTTAGGTCACACAACACTGTAGAAGGGGGTTGAATACGGTGTTTTCACAATCAAATCCATTTAACAGAAGTATGTAACAAAGATTAAGTATATTGAATAAACTCTGTTACAATAAGAACTGTTGTTCTCTCTCAGTGATGAACAAATATCACTAGGAGCTGCTAGGTTACAATGTATAACCTTCTCGATAATGATAACACGTATAGTGTAAACCCTAAGTATATGTTAATATAGTACACAGTTACAAGATAACTTCTAATTGATATAGAATACAATTCTGTCTCCTAAAATATATCAATCAGATATCTTCTACAAGTCTTCCAATCTTCTAACTCTTTCCATGCATATCTTCTTTTGTTTTAGTCTCGATATTCTACTGTAAATCAACTTCCTTTCTTATATGAAAGTCTTCCTGCACTTAAGTTCTGATATGACCTTAAGTTCTGATATTAAGTTCTGACTTCCAGTAAGTCTTAATTTCAGTAAGTCCTGATATGTCATGTTTGTTAAGATCTGAAAACTAAACATGAATCATATTAGACATGACATCTCAAATATATCTAACAATCTCCCCCAACTTGTAAATTATGCAAAATATACAAGTTAATAGATCTGATGATGCCAAAAACATTTAAGTATAAATGCAATAAGAGTTTAACTAGATAACTAACTTGTGGCGCCCTCCAAACCCGGGTCAGAAGTTTGGGGTCCACAACACAAATACAATATCTCAACCTGTATATGAAATATTAATTGCAACGAAAACAAGCCACAACCTTAACTTTTATTACAACGTACCAAATTTCCCTTTAATTTAACTTACATCTGATAATAAAAGTGTTCTTACAATTTGACTATCTTTCTACCCCATGAAGCTTCTGCTAGCTCGATCCAACTCAACTGGAACCTTAGCCCGCACTTTGGACTGAGGAACTTCACTATCATCCATATCCTTTTCAACTGTAACATATATAAAAAGATTCGCAAGAGTGAGCTAACTAGCTCAGCAAGTCATGATAACGATAACTGAGGTTCAACAATGATCAAATGAGATGATTCAAAGGAATCAAGTTTCTTTTTAACTAATTATTAGAATTGGATATTCATTTTAATATATAAAACCAAGGTTAGGCTGCTGATCAGTCACGCACTAACCCCGAGCAAAGCACACAACACATCTCTAATTACTGGATCCAAGGCACATATTGGCCTAATTCGACCACGAATCTAGTCTGACCACGAATCTGGTCCATATAAGAAAACTATCTAATTCTAAAACAATTCAGTGTAATAAACAATTTAAATTCAATAAGCAAGATCATAATCCATATTGATAAAGCATTTGTACAAAAGCGTAATACGTTTCATGAGTATCATATGGGTATATCAAGGCATGTACGAGAAACGGTTTTCAACCTGTAAAAGGATCAGGTATTAGACAAATAATGGTTTTTCAAGGTATAGTTCTTTGAGGTTTTAAATAATGGTTGAAGTATAAAAGTTTCTGTATTTTCAAACAATTTTATTTCAGTGTTTGGTTGTTATACATTTGGGAAGTAGTATCATATTTGTGTGATTTGTATCTGAGGATCAACAAAGGATGGTTTACAAAGAATAAGGATTACAACTCAAGATCAAGAAAATCAGGGTTTAAGGTTTAATAGTTTAAAGCACTTGCAATATAAAACAGGGGTTATAACACAGACAACAATTAGGGTTCACATTCTCGAAATCAATCCAGTGTTCATTTTTACAAAATACGTATATTCGTCATTTACGAAATTAGGGTTATTGAGTTTTGGAAAAATGTTTCACTATAACATACAATCAGGTTTTTTATTAAACATACGTATATGTATTTACCTATACTCTCTCGACGTCCCGATAATCCTCGGATACGCTTCCCATATTTCCGTAGTCCGATTTCCCGGAAATCGGACATCGTCCCCTTTGTTTATCGTACTACCCGTCGAAACATCATCGACGTCTATCACAACAATCAACCACTCAAACAATCCAATCATTACAGTTCATAATTCACAATTCGCAATTCACGGCTCAATAGGACTTTTAAAACCAAACAGTAGTTTTCGTTCTGAAAATAATCATACAAACTATTTTATTTATTCTGTAAGTTTAGGACTCAGAACGTATCATCACGGTCCACCGTCGGCTCGCCGAGGCTCATCGCCAACGGCGGTAAAATTCGTGGGTGCCGGATTATTCCGGGTTTCCGTCATGAATTCCACCGATTAAATATCGAGTATCTGTACAAAGTGAATTTATTTCATTAAAATAATCAATGAATTTTCCTACAGAAAATTAAAAACTAACTCAATACTCGCACAACAACCAAAATAAGCGAACGGGGAAAAACAGAGTAACAGCTGAGCAGAAACATCACAACCAAAATAGCACACGCCACGCACCGAATACACACACATCCGGTCGCCTGGCCGGAATCCAAATGGCGGCAACCGGAAACCAAAACAATCAGGAAGATAGAAGCAACCCAATAGCATGTAACAGAATAGCAGGCGACCCAACAATAACACACCCAACTGAACACACATACATACATATGTATGTATATATTTACGGATACAATTAGGCAAAACAGAGCTAAGCAACCTGACCAACCGGAGATGGGCGGTGGTGGCAGCAAAGTCAAAGCAGGGATAGCCGGAAAAATAGCGGCCGAAAATCACCCGAACAGAGAGGAACGGGGAAGAGGAAAAAGAGAGAAGAAAAAGATTAGAGAGAGTTCGAGAATGAACGAAACAAAAGAAAAGGGGGGTGTTGTTATTCTATTTTTATTTTGCTGACAGATGCTGCAAGAAGGCTATAACACGTGTCCCCCTGCTTATTAAATCGACATGTTTTTGAAAAGATAATTACGAGCTTTTAAAACCCAGTTGTTTCGAATCTCACAAATTTACGAACTGAATTGCACTTTAAACAATGCCAGAAAATTATGAAAGTAGTCTTAAAAAGTTATAAATATCCCGAAGTTTATAAAACATAAATTCTGTAATTTTAAAAAAAATTCTAAAACGCAATTTGTACCCGCTTTTCTCAAATAAATGAAACAACGCGCAGGTAAAATTAATCCCGAAAATTTCGAAAATAATTTTAAAATTCTCAGAATATTCCAAACTTAAATAAATACGAGTTTCATAATTTTTGAAAAATTTTAGAATTAAATATGGATCTTACAAATAAAAGTAATCAGAAAATCATTTAAAAATAAATAATTAGTAAAATATTCATTTCTCAATTTTGTAAAATCTTAAAAATAATTATTGTAATTATAAAATTATAAAAACAATTTTAGAGACATTCCAAGTATTTATACGAATAAATTTGCATCAAATCCACTTTTGAAAATGAAAACAATCCAATACGATTCCATAATTAACCACACGAACAACCCGGTATATTGTAAGTCACACATCAATAATCAAACAACACTTAGCGGTCCAAAACCAATACACATATTTTATTTATTTAATAATTTCCATAATTACATAATTTAAATAATTCAAAAATACACAAGTCGTTATATAACTACCACTTACAGTCCTTGTAGCTTTTACCAATCTCACTGAGTCAATCTGAATCCATAATAATTCTTGACAAAGTTTGATATCAGCTTTTCTTCTTTAATCCTCAGGACTTGAGAGAGTGTAGTCTTGACTTGCTTCATCTCTTCATTTTGACTTCCAATATGATAGATTGGTCCTTAAAGCAGAGATATGGTTTCTTTCTAAACCATCATTCAGTCTTTTTACCATAGGATGAGAAAAATTTTCATTATAGTACAGACATTTCTCATTCAGTAACACTTCAAGCTTAGAAGAATTCTTCTTTATTGGAATTTCACTTCCATCATCTTCAACAATACTATGAATGAATTCTGTAACTCTTGAACCAGAAATTATTGCTTTATCTCTGATGGTCTTCAATATGAACTTTGTATATCTCCTGGTAATATCAGACTTTACCTCTAAAAGGTAATGAAAGAATTGAAGTTCTTTCAGTGATTTGTTCAGCACATCTAATTTTGACATCTGATATGTCCTTCCATCTTCAACAAATGGAATCATATTTTCCTTAACATTGTGCTTGTCATGAGCATCCAGTACCACTTGAACAGAGATAACCTTATCAAGGTGTTTTTGTGTAACATCTTCAAGCGGTTTGTCAGCCAATAAAAATGGATCTCTAGTAGCAACTTCAAATCCTGTATTAATCTTAGCTTCATCAGAACCTAGTCCAGCCATGTCTCTTAGTTCACTAACATTTAAACAATAGTCATGAAAGTAGACAACAATTGGCTTTTCTTTGGATCTGATGGTTTGACATTTTTACACATAAGTTTCTTTTTATCAGCTACTTTCATCTTGTCTAAATCAACTTGAGCACTGTCAGAGGTTGATGTATTGATGACTTTATCAGAACTTGCTATTTCAGTTATAACTTGTTGTTCTTAACTATGAACAACTTGAGCCTTGTCAGAGGTTGTCTTTGATTCTTCATAAATCTTCTTTCTTTTCAGAGTTTGAACATCTTCATCTTCAACAAGAGTGTCATCAATAACTTGAACCATTTTGCACACAGGTTTTATCAGGATTTGAGAAATTTTCATCTCCGGTGGCTTGATTGGTTCATCAACTTTTCCTTTCCCTTTATCTTTGGGATCAATCTCAGATTGTGATCTTATTTTGGGCTTTGATGCCTCAGTATTTGACTTCTTCTTGATCACAATGCCTTTTACCTTAGGCCTTGGATGTTTCTTTGCTACAGAAGCTTTTAGCTTTAGATTTTTCTTTTTAGCTTTAAATCTAGCTTCTTCCTCCTTGAGATTTTCTAACTCTTTTCCTGGATTATGCTTCAGAAACAATCTTCTAGAAATTTCCTCATCAAGTGTCTGAATCTTGCGATCCTTATAGTAGACAGTAGTCTGCTTTCCCTTGAGCTTCAAAGTTTGCATGAACTTTTGAGAATCTTGACTTCCACCTTGTATCAGAACATCAGGCTTTGTCATCAGATTTTTCTCATCAGAACTTGATATCAGATTTTGAGTATCAGTACTTGCTATCAACTTTTGAGTTTTAGCAGCTTCAGAACTTGTCTTATTTTGATGAGAAGATCTTCTTTCATCTGTAATTAGTTTCCTAGAAGAAACCTTGTTGATGTGCTCTTTACTTTGAACTTGACCTCTACCCTTGCTAGGGTTTCCCTGGTCATCAACTTCATCATCTTTCTTCTTCAGTATTTGATCATTAGAGCATTTGGACTTAACTATCTTCTCCCCCTTTTTTGGCATAATCTGATAATAGGAGTGAGAGAAGAAGTTCCACTGAAGATTGAATATCATTCAATTGAGCCTGTTGAGAAGCTTGATTTTCCAGAACCTCAGAGATTTGGGCATGTTGCTTCTCTTGAGCTTTCTCAATTGCTTCTACCTTTCCAAGTATAACTCAGGGTATGTCGATTCAAATTCAACATTTGTTTGTCAAATTAGCACAAATTATTAGTAACCACAATATTAATCAAAACATTCATCAAGAAATACAGTTCAAGTAGATGAAGTAAAGATTAACATGCTTCAATAAGAACATTCACATGCACATAATACGATAAACAAAGACTAAATCTTGCAATCAAAAGAAATTTCATTAAAATATCAAAAAAGTACATTTTATGAAATTTGTAGATTACATGCAAAAGATTACGAGATAATCCTAGTCTAAGATGGTGAACATTAACAACCTTGGTCTAAGAAGGAAAGCTATCGATTAGTTCCTCCTACTGCTGACAACTAGCACTGCAAGATTGATGATCCGTTCTTGCTGAAGAAGACCCTCTCTCCGTTCTTCTTCCAAGCGATCAAGATGGAGTTGATAGTCCAACTTAAAGAACAAGAAATTTGTCCGAACCTCTTGTGGAACCAAGTTCCATCCCTGTTCCCAGTGACGTGCCATCCCTGTTCCCAGTCACCGCAACTGAACTAAACGTTGAAGTTTTCATAGTTCATAAACATGTTTACAAGAACCATTTTTATGAAAGAGGAAAATAGTGAGAATTAAAAGAGAGAGAATGATTATGTGTGAGAATAGAAGATGATTTGTCTGTGATGAAATGTTGGTTAAATAGCCAATGGAATATCAAGGGACTAGATGGCTGATTAATGATTAAGTGTAGAGTTAACTTAATGAGCGTCTCCCTAGACCGATGTGTAATAATTTAGGCAATATGTGAACAGTCAATAGTTAAAGCAGGAGTTAATGGGCACGAGAAATAAGTCATTATTACTGTGCACATGCAGTTTTTCAAGACAAACACGTTTACCACTAACTCAATTGATTATGACTGTTTTTTTTATCTCACCTAATTATATTCTGATTAAATATGACCATTTTAGTATTTACCAAAAATAAGTCAAATAAAAAATAATGCCATGTATGCATCAGAGTTTCCATCAGGATTTACTATCAGAACTTGACTATTATCATATTTTAACGGTCATCTGAACATGGCGTCTGTACTCAAAAAGTGAATGTTTGTATTTGTGATTCTTCATACAAATATTGACTTGTTTCTTCAGAGTTTAATCATCTGAACTTCCATCAAACTTGTCCTCGAAATTTATGCATATAACACTTAACTGTTTATCTGAAACAACTTGATCACCACAGTAATTTTCATTATTCATATGGAGTGAGAGTGTGTGCATTAGCAAAATATCATATAAATATTAAAGTCTGATAAACTTCAGTACATCTTAAAAATAAGGCATAACTAAGAAAAATGCTTAAAATCTGTCATTAATAATGAAATCTACTATAGGATAAATTTGTGCATGAGTCCACCTCAACTGTTTGTGCTCATTTTATGCATCTTTTAGAATTCTTTTTCACAGTGGCTCCTCAGTGTAAATGAGTCACAACTGCTTATCAGAATTTATGCTATTATCAGAGTATTTCTCCAATAATCAGAGAATGTGAAAAGTCACCAAGAAAAATTTATTTGCTTTTCTAATGCATATAACTTAATACCAACAATGCACTTGGGTCTTTCCTTCCACATATTTACTCTAGATCTCAAAGGAGTACCTGACATTAATTTTCTTTTCATTTCTTTTCTTCAGATAAGTGAGGCTTATCAGCATTTAGGTTATCCTTAAGATTTACTGACATCAGAATTTGACAGATAAGAAGCAAGAATCTAGTTTGTGACTTAGTAATAAGATACACAAAGTAAATTTGACTAAGCTCAAAATCAGAATTTTCTTTTGTTAATGAATTTCCACATAAACAACTAATTCAAATATGGGATTTCTAGTATGTCAAAGACTACTAGGTCAGCATCTAACGAAGTTATCTTCATTGGATTGAATAGTCACAGAACATTCAAATCACTATCAGAGTATATAGATCCACATCATATAACAATCAGTATTTAATGTATTTCAATTTAAGCACAGATTACATGAAGATAAGACAATCTATAAATACTGATCATAAAGTCTGATGCATGAGAACAAAAACTAAGAAGATTTAGAGAAAGAACTTGAAACCATTACAAGTTCATTTACCAGTCTTGTAAAGGTAGCTTCACATAGTGGTTTTGTAAAGATATCTGCTAGTTGTTGATCTGTTGGAACAAAATGCAATTCCACAATACCTTCCATCATATGTTCCCTTATGAAATGGTACATAATGCTGATGTGCTTTGTTATTAAGTGTTGAACTGGATTACCTGTCATAGCAATAACACTTTGATTATCACAGTAAATAGGTATTTTATAAAATTCTAACCCATAATCCAGTAACTGATTCTTCATCCAAAGAATCTGTGCACAACAGCTTCCTGCAGCAATATATTCAGTTTCTGCAGTTAATGTGGAAATTGATTTCTATTTTTTTTCTAAACCAATAAACTAATCTGCCTCCAAGAAATTGGCAGCTTGCACTTGTACTTTTCCTGTCTATTTTGCATCCTGCAAAATCTGCATCTGAGTAACCTATTAGCTTAAAATTGATTCTCTAAGATACCACAATCCTAGATCAGTTGTACCCTTGAGGTACTTGAAATTATTTTCACAGCTATTAGATGAGGTTCTCTTGGATCAGCCTAAAATCTTACACAAAGATATGTAGCATCCATGATATCAGGTCTACTTGCAGTTAAATAGAGTAAAGAGCCAATCATACCTCTGTAGTTAGTAATATCTACTGATGAACCAGTATCTTTATCTAACTTGGTTGCAGTGGCCATGGGAGTGGATGCAGTTGAACAGTCTTGCATTCCAAATTTCTTCAGTAAATTTCTGGTGTACTTGGATTGATTGATAAAAGTACCTTCTTCATTTTGCTTGACTTGAAGTCCCAGAAAATAACTAAGTTCTCCCATCATACTCATTTGATATCTTGACTGTATTAGCTTTGCAAACCTTTCACAGAGTTTGGCATTTGTAAAACCAAATTTGATATCATCAATATATATCTGTACCAAAAGTAAGTCTTTTCCATGGTTGAGGTAAAATAGTGTTTTATCAATTGTACCTCTGTAAAATCCACTTTCCAGAAGGAATTGAGCTAAGGTCTCATACCATGCTCTTGGAGCTTGTTAAGGCCATAAAGTGCTTTGTCAAGCCTTTAGACATGATTTGGAAATTTTGAATCTACAAAGCCTGGAGGTTGTTCAATATAAACCTCTTCTTCCAATTCTCCATTGAGAAAAGAACTTTTCATATCCATTTGAAAGACTTTAAATGTTTTGTGAGTAGCATAAGCCAAAAAGATTCTTATGGCTTCCAATCTAGAAACTGGTGCAAATGTTTCATCATAATCAATACCCTCCTGTTGAGAGTAACCCTTAGTAACCAGCCTTGTTTTGTTCCTTGTAATTATGCCATCACTGTCAGTTTTATTTTTGAACACCCATTTTGTGCAAACAATGGATATGTTCTTTGGTCTTTGGCACTAGGGTCCAGACTTTATTTCTTTCAAATTCATTCAACTGTTCCTATATTGCTTGCACCCAATCAGCATCTTGAAGAGCTTCTTCCACTTTCTTTGGTTCAGTATGAGATAGAAAAGAATGATAGATACATTCATTTGATGTTGCAGTTCTAGATCTGACACCTGCTTCAAGATCTCCAATTATAAAGTCAGGTGTATGTGATTTGGTCCACTTCCTTGCAGATGGGAGTTGATTTCTAATATGAGATGTCATGTCTAATATGATTCATGTTTAGTTTTCAGATCTTAACAAACAGGACATATCAGGACTTACTGAAATCAAGACTTATTGGAAGTCAGAACTTAATATCAGAACTTAAGGTCGTATCAGAACTTAAGTGCGGGAAGACTTTCATATAAGGAAGGAAGCTGATTTACAGTAGAAGATCGAGACTAAAACAAAAGAATATATGCATGGAAAGAGTTAGAACACTGGAAGACTTGTAGAAGATATCTGATTGATATATTTTAGGAGATAGAATTGTATTCCATATTAGTTAGAAGTTATATTGTAACTGTGTACTATATAAACACAGACTTAGGGTTTACACTATATGTGTTATCATTATCGAGAAGATTATACATTATAACCTAGCACCTCTTAGTGACGTTTGTTCATCACTGAGAGAGAACAAAAGTTCTTATTGTAACAGAGTTTATTCAATATACTTCATCTTTGTTACATACTTGTGTTAAATGGATTTGATTGTGATAACACTATATTCAACCCCCTTCTATATTGTTGTGTGACCTAACAATTGGTATCCGAGCTTATCTATTAACAGATATACAGTAAAGATCTAAAAAATCATGTCTGAAGAAGCACAAACTCCAACCAAGCCCACCAAAACTGAAGAAACTTAAAAGACTCAAACCCACAGTCGATATGAGACTATTAGGGTTCCCATACTAAGACCTTCTGAGTATCCCATATGGAAAGTGAAGATGGCTATATTTCTGGAAGCTACAGATCCAGAATACCTTGACAAAATTAATGAAGGACCACATAATCCTACCGAGCTCTCTGTTGTAGTTGCTGATCAACCAGCAAAGACCATACCAAAGGAGAAAGGTGAGTACACAGCTGAAGACATCTCATCTATTGCCAAGGATGCAAGGTTAAGGCATTTGATGCATAGTTCCATTGATAATGTCATGTCAAACAGAGTAATTCATTGCAAAACTACAAAGGAGATATGGGATGCTTTGGAGACAAGATGACAGGGAACTAATGCAATCAAGAAGAATAGGAGGACAATACTCACTCAAGAGTATAAGCACTTTGTTTGAAAAGCTGATGAGTTTTTAACTGACTTATATGACAGGTTTGTCAAACTTTTGAATGATCTGTTACTGGTGGACAAGGAATATGATCTTGAAGATTCAAATCTAAAATTCCTTTTAGCTCTTCCTGAAAATTGGGATTTGAAGTCTACTACCATAAGAGACAACTATGACCTTACTGAAACTACTCTTGATGAAATTTATGGTATGCTCAAGACTTATGAACTTGAGATGGATCAAAGGAGCAAGAGGCATGGAAGAAAGTCACGGACATTTGCTCTTAAAGCTGAGGAGGAATCTCCTAAAATGGCTGCCTCAAAAGGGGCAAAGGAAAGGCTCTCATCATAAAGTCTGATTCAGAGTCATCATATTCTTATGATGATGATTCAGAAACTGAAAGTTTACCTGAAATAGATGTTGATGAAGAGATGATGAAATTGTGTGCTCTTATGGTAAAGGGTATCACAAAGATAGCGTACAGGAAATTCAGAAAAGGCAAGAAGTTTTCCAGGAAAAGTGGAAGTTCTGATAAGAAAGGGTTCAGAAAGTTTGAAGGCAAGGGATGAAAATCTAACAGAGGAGACAACTCAAATGTCAAATGCTACAATGAGAACCTTTCTTAATGTGAGATATTTGATCAGATCTCAGCCATTCAAATTTTAATGCTTTCCTTAAATCTCAGCCTTCCAATTATTAATTATATATTATTATTAAATTAATTATAATTAGACAAAGATTACGTTCATTAACTCTACTTAACCGATTAACCGGCTTATCTTTCTCTCTCCTCTTTCTCCTCTCTCTAACTCCATCATTGATCACCGAGCTTGATTAGACTTTCAATTTTAAATTGATATTCATCGAAATTCTTAACGCCGATATAATTGAGGTCATCGTCATCACTTTTAGTTATGATTTCATCGTGTTTACGCTTAAACATGATTACTGGGGATTTATTGAAGATAAAACGAAGGTTCTGTTTTCAGTTCATATTGATTTGTTGATGCAACTAACTTTCGTAGTAGAATCTTTCTTCTCATTACCTGATTTCTCACAACCTTATTGATTATGTGCTTTTTTATATTTTTTGGTGATTATTAATTATGATAATGTTAGTTTTTATGTTTATACATTGATTTTTCATGTTTTCACTTTAGTGTTTTTTTGTGTTTCAAACTTAAGATTCTATTGTGTTGGATATTATAGGTGATTATGTTAGATTCCTTTTAAAAATTAATTATTTTTTAACATGGTTTATTATTTTCTTATTGTGCATTAATTTTATCCTTATATTAGTGATTTTATGTGTCTTAAACTTAAGTTTAGATTATTATTGTTAATTATGTTAGATTTCTTTTGGATACTTTCGATTTTTAAACATGATTTTTGTATTTTCTTATTTTTATAGTGATTTTCTGCTATATCCGTGATTTTATTTGTTTTAAAGTTAATTTTAGGTTTTTGTTGATTATTATTGGTCATTATGTTAGATTTCTTCAACTTTAAGTTTAGGTTTTTTTATTGTGAATTTAAGATATTTTTTTAGATTATTTATTGCAGTGGTCAGTTTTATTGATATTACTTCTGACCATTAGTTATAGTATTGATGGTAATTAAAACGGAGAAGTTGATTAGTATTGATGGTAATTAAAACGGAGAAGTTGATTCTGGTTTTTAGTCCTGATGGACATAAGTATTATGTTCCTTTTTCTGTTGAAGATGATGCGAAGCCATTTGTGAACAAATTTTTTGAAAATTTGGAATCTAGAATTCAGTTTAATAAGGTGTATGCAAACTTATGTGGATTGTAAGTTCATCGTAGTAGTGAGAAAATAGATGACGATGGTATTGTTTTAAGTGATTAGTGTTGTTATTTTAGGGGATTAATGTCTAACATGTGGTGTTTTAGTTAATTTTGTGTACGTGATTAGTGTATTACAATAGGTGATTAATGTATTACATGTAGTGATTTGAAGATTTATTTATCATCCATATTTCCTTCAATCATCCATCTGTACATGGCAATTTCTTTCCTAGAGTAACTTGAATTGATGTCTATGATTCTTTGTATATATGGTGACCCGAAAGCTTATCCCACCTTGATATCTCTCTTTTTCTTTTTTTCAAGTTCTTTGGGTGGCATTGGGTTTTTGTTTTCAGGTTCAATGTTGTTATCAGTGTCACTTTCGTGTTCTTCCATCACCTCTTTGCAGAAATGACTTATTACAAGAGAGAATGACAGACAAAATTGATCTTCCTAATCTTTTTCATTCTCCAACATCCCTTTAACCAAGCTATAATGTTTAGATAGTCATCATGATCTGGTGGTAATTCACTTTTTTCAACTCTTGTAACCGTATCAAGGGCAGCTTGCTTTTCTTGACTTGGAAATATTGGAATGTTGTCATTTTTATGAAAATCATCCCCATAACTCTCATTATCCATCCATTTATTTGCTTTGAAAAAGCCTTTAATAATCATCTCGATTGCATCAATTTTCTCGCCCTTTGGATGTAATTGTTTTGCTTTTTCTAATTCAGATTCATATTGACGCTTGGCTTCAATCAGTTCCATATTTGCCTCTATCGACAAAGTTTCCTTCATACTAAGTGTGTTCCACCAGTCCTGAAGAACAAATTAGATTATTATATATGGTGAAATATATTGTGTGTGGTGGTTAGTTTGAAAATACTATGATAGTATCAGAATAAAAAAATGATGCACTAATATACCTCATGTGCATCCTTCTATCCATTAACATCTTCTACATCATCTTTTTCCATTTGGGCCACTCGTTTCTCAATTTCTCCAACACCATTTTCCTAAATGAAGATGTTAAAAGTTAGCCATATATATAAACCTATATGGTTAAAAGTTAGACATAGGTGCTTAGTGTTATATATATAGTGATTTAATGTTGATGTGTGTGGTGGTTAGTGTGACAATCCGATGATCATATCTACATAAAACAGTAATACATTAATATATCGTATGTGCTTCGTTCTCTCCATTAACATATTCTAAATATCTCATTTGGGTTAGTCCATCCTCAATTTATGCAATACCATTTTCCTAAACGTGGAAATAAATAAGATTTTCTGTAATACTTAATGTTAATTAAGCATATATAAATTTATCTTGTGTATAATGTGTTTATGGTGGTTTTGTGTGACATTGTGATTACCATTTATAAAAATAATTAAATGCATGAATATACCTCATATTGTTTATCATTTATGTTCTGCCTATTATTGAGACCAGTATCTCCTTTTTCATTTTCGGCAACTTCTTCCTCATTTTCTTTATAAGCTTTTCTGTAAACATGCAAAAAAAAATTGTCCATCATAAATTACATTGATAATACTATATGCTTTATTTGTGTGTACTGTAATTACATTCCAAAATAACTTCTCATTTTTTTCCAACTCTTCTATTGTTGCCAATTCCAAAATTACTCCATAACCAAATGCACTGTCTTCAGCTTCCATCACTTCCCTTTCTTTCAATTTCTCTTTTGTCCATCTTCTAAAAGATGGATAAAGTCTAAGGACAAGTTTATTTCTTTGGAAAAGACTCGATTAACATACATTATCTGTCAAAAATGATCAAGTGGTCATTTATTTTTTGTAAAAGTTCAAATTCTATATATTTACAAATAAATAGTACTTACAAGCAAAACAATCATTGGTCCGGTATAGAATAGTGAAAAAGTCCGCAGCCACCATTTTTGTGATCACTAAACTTTTTATCAAATATGTTTCCCTGTTATAATTAGCACATTTGTCAAGGTTATCTTTAAAAGACAGAATTATTTGGCTCACAAAATTATTTGTGTATGATCGTATCAACACGTTTGTCATCACCACCAAAAAGTTCATCTTAAAAATGTCGTCGACCTCCCCAGTTTGTTTAATGCTTTCAACCACTTCACTAACTTTTATCAAATTTTGGCCTTCAGTGATTGGGAACTGTGATCTCTAATTATCAATTCTTTCACTAATCAGGTTATCATTTCCAAACTGAATTTCTGCTCCTCTACATGGTAGTCCAATTTTATCATGCACAGCTTGCTCAGTGATTTCTATAACCCCTATTCAGTATTAATGTACAACTTCTGTCATCAAAATGCTTCAAGAACCTTATAAGCTAGCCTCTGGGTGATTTCCACCAACTCAAAATTTAAGAGACTCTCAAAATCGGCATCTCTAACCTATTGTTGTTGTTTATCTGACAGTGCATATATCATGTCAGTCAGCAACCTAGGGGATTTGCGAATTTTACCGATTTCATCATCCTGCACAACGTAAAAAGTTTAGTTCCTACATGTTGCAATATATAGCGGTGATTTTAATGTGTATTAAAATACAAAGTTATTTTAAAATGGATATTGATTTTACCTTCTTCGCAATCTCAGTTCTTTCACTTTTCTTCTCTCAGATTTCCCATTTACATTTCCCTGAAACACATTTAGAAGTATGAAACACCTTTATACTCATTGACATTACAAGTGTGTGTCTAATAAAATTAACAATGCTACAAATTACCTTTTTCAAAAGTTTAATCTTTCCCTTCATTTCTGCTTCCTTGTTTACAATTTTTTGATGTCTAGGCGCGTCTTCATCAGTTTTCTAAACCAAATATGAAGTATAAATTTAATGGTGAAATGTTTTTACTATTAAATAATCTCTGCAAATCTAAGGTGATTTGTATACCTCATCTATAAGTCTTAGTTTGCCTTTTTCTTTATCTTTCCCGTAATTTCCTCTTTGTTTTTTCTTTGATTTTCATTATTTTTCCCCTACAAAATTTTAAAATTAGTTAACTGCTTGATAATAGATGGAGATTATATAAATTTTTCCTCAAATGCAAGTCTTCTTTTCGACCATGGTGCTGGACTTACAAAATAATCATCTGAATTATAAACGGTAACTTCCCCTACTGAAAACAATATTTAAAGCAATTCAGTAGTTTAGCACTAATATTATAGCAAAATATAAGAGAATGTTTTATACAATTAAAGAAGCAAACACCTCTTGTGGACCATCTGTTTTTATATTTGTTATCATCCGCTCAGCATAACATTACTGGCTTATGCAGACTAAAACACAATATTCATTATATAAACCACCACTAAAAGAAAAAAGGCAAAATTCGACTGGAAAAAATCGGTCGAATTTAGCTTAATTTGACCGTGCGAGGTCGAATTTAACTAAATTCGACCGATTTTGAATCGGTTGTAATAAAGGGAGTCGAACTTAGAAATTCGGTCGTATTTAACTAAATTCGACCGGCTAATTATGACCAGATAATTACGACCACTTAAATTCAACTGAAGAAATTTGATCGAGGAGAGTTGAATTTAATTTTTCATCTAAAATTTGAAATCCCTCCCAAATTATTAAATTTTCTGAAAAATTCAAAAGACCTGCCCAAAATTTAAATTCAGTCGTAAATGATTAAAAATACAATTCTAAATTCTACTACCTTCGGTCGAATTAGCTAGCACAATTTTTTTAAAAAAAAACTTGCCGGAAACTGAATTTTTTTTAAAACCGGTGAGTTGCTTATATTCCGATCACATTCCGGAAGCCCCCAATATAATGAAGAACTCAGTTTTTGCAGCAAGCTAAGAACCCCATTAAATCTCAACCAAATCAAGCATTTAATATCAAAAATTAAAGCTAGAATCATTTACAATCTACTACCATTAACCGTACTAAGAGATAATTTAAGGATAAGAACAAAACAATAAATCAAAAATTAAATTATAATTTGACTTTATTAATCAAGACCCGATAATGTTATTTTGCAACTAGATGAAATAATTACACAAAAAACAATTCCATAAATAAATGGGGTCCCCCGATATTTGTCGTCCATTTAAACGTCCGGCAATCTCCGGCCAACAAAAGGGCCACTTTCATTCACTTCTCTGTCAAAATCAAAATTCATTTGACGGTTAACAACAAACCCAATAATTAGCTTCCACCGTCGTTTTTTAACCCAGTCAAAGTTCCGAACCAGTACCCGAGCACTTAGAGCTCTTGCCCGAACCCGGAATTAATGAAAGAGCTGCTCAATTTAGTAAACTGCAGGCTTAGATGGCCTTTTCAAAAGATCAAGGGTTGAATTTAAGATCTAAAATGTGTGAGAAATTATAGACATAAATATTGTATGTATGTATGTATGTATAGTTTATAGGGAGGCTGAGAAATAAAAGAACACGGCGCCTCTGTTTGATTTTATAAGGCATCATCATAGTCTAGGTTTTTTTATCTATTTTCAATTTTTGGGCTTTCAGTTTGGACTTAAATTTTGGGCTATGAAGACTGTCCTCGATTACGATCAACTTTATTAACACTTTATTGTTAAAAATATTAAATTTTATTCTAATAATTATTTTAAGTAAGTGGAACATTCTAACTAAATTAAATTTAGTGAAACTAATTTAGATTTAAATAATTAATAATTTAGATTTAAATAATTAATAATATTCATTATTAATAATATTCATAGTTAAGTAATTAGATTTAGTGAAAATAATTTAGATTTAAATGATAATAATGAAAGAGCGAGAAAGGCTTATTGGAGTAAACATATTTAAGGAGAGAACTACTTGAGAAAATGAAATATTATTTTGGAAACCCGCTGTAAAGCGCGTCTTATTAACTAGTTTATAATTAAATCATAAACTCTGATCATATAGCAGTGTAAAGCGGAAGTCCAAAGATCAATTTACTCCAATCCTAAGTCCTCGAAAATTTAATTCTATTCCTATCAAATATTATATCAATTTTGACAATAAAAACGAGGAAGACGAATAAGATGTATATATAGAATTACAAAACCTTATTTTTTAACCTACAAGTTATTTGTATTCAAGTCTGGTCCAAATTATATGCCCATTTACCTCTTAACTATTAAACTATAATCTTACTCCAATGTTTTAGATCAAAATAATTTTATTTGGTTTTCCATTTTAAAAGTCAAAAATTAGTTTGACTAGTAAAACTACCTAGTGTTTAATGCTGAATTGGTTTTCGATTTTTTTTTTAAAAAAAATTAATCGATCCCACTCTATGGATATCAATAGATATATATATATTACTGATATAACCAAAGTTTCTAATTAAAATATTTTTATTTGGTTTGTCAGTTTGACTAAAACAGCTAACTAGTGTTTAATCCTGAATTGGTATTTTAATTTTTTTAAAATTATTTTTCATGGATCCAACCGTATAGATGTCAATAGATATATATATTAGTGATATAACCAAAGTTTCAGATCAAAATAATTTTATTTGGTTTAGCATTTTGAAAGTCAAACAAGAGTTTGACTAGTACAACTACCTAATATTTATTCCTGAATTGGTGTTTCGATTTGTTTTAAATATTTTTCATCGATCCAACAGTATGGATGTCAATAGATATATATATATATATATTGGTGATATAATCAAATTTTCAGATCAAAATAATTTTATTTTGTTTGACATTTTAAAAGTCAAACATCAGTTTGACTAGTACAACTACCTAGTATTTAGTCCTTAATTGGTGTTTTAATTTTTTTTAAAAATATTTTTAATCGATCCAACCATTTGGATGTCAATAAATATATATATTAGTGATATAACAAAAGTTTCAGATCAAAATAATTTTATTTGGTTTGTCATTTTAACAGTGAGGCATCAGTTTGACCAAAATAGCTAACTTGTGTTTCGATTTTTTTTAAAAACAATTTCATCGATTCACCCATATGGATGTGAATAAATATGTATATTAGTGATATTACTAAAGTTTCAGATAAAAATATATTTTTTTTTGGTTTGTCATTTTTACAGTTAGGCATTAGTTTGACTAGTTCAGCTAAGTAGTGTTTAGTCCTCAATTGGTGTCTCAATTTTTTAAAAAATATTTTTAATTTATCCAACCATATGGATGTCAATAGATATATATAACCAAAGTTTCAGACCAAAATAATTTTATTTGGTTTGCCATTTTAAAAGTCAAGAATCAGTTTGACAATTAACTAACATCAATTTTATTTTTTGGGCTTTTTTTAAAAATACCCAAATCTAAAAATATTTTTGCAAACATAATATAATTTTTTTTAAAAAAAAATTCAAAAATACTTTTTAATTTGGAAAAATAATATTTTGCAAAACTACGGTTTTTTGGCAACTCGAATCAACTACATGCAATGTTTGACGAGTTTCTACAATTACATGCAACCTTAAATCAACCAAATAAATTTTATTCAACTAATTGCGGTTGATTTTGGTTGATTTTGGTTGATTTTAGTTGATTGCGTATTTTTGCAAAAAAATCAGAAGATAGTAAAATCGCAACAAAAGCTTAGAACAGTTAGTATTTTTGGTAAATTCTCTTATTTTTTTAACAATTGAAAAAATTGAAATTCTTTTAAAGAAATTTTATTTTTTCAAGAACTAAATTTTTTTATTTGGATAACGTTTATTCTCTCCCATATTCGTAATTGCAAAACATTCACTAAAATTTAAATAAGTTTTTTCATTAAAAATTAAAATTTTAAAAAATCTTAATTACAACTGAATTCCATTGAAATATAACTTCCAAAAGGGCGGAAAAAGTCCCTCACTTTTTTTCAAAAATTTAAAAAGTGTGGGTAAATTTCCCGCCATTTTGAAATATAAAATTTGACCGAAATCGGTTGAATTTATGAGTTCTAAATAATTGATTTTGTGGGAAAATTCCCTCCACTTTTTTATTAAGGCTAAATTCGATCGAAGAATTTTTGGTCGAATTTAGCTAAATTCGGCCGGTTTAGTTTCTACCGTTTTAATTTTAACCGTTTTGGGTTAAAATTGGTTGTAAATATGACCGTTTAAATACCACCATTTGAATTCGACCGAGGCCGGTCGAATTTAGCCGTGTCCAAAGGATTTGACTGACTGCGGTCGAATTTAATCCCAGTCGAATTTAAATTAGTTGTATTTAACCTTATTTTCTTGTAGTGCATGCTCCACTTGTAACATCAAACCAAATATCATTAAACTCTTCAAATTTATGACAATTATCCTTCCAAACATCAAACCACTATCGTAGAAGATAAGTACTAATATTATGGATAAATTTATAAAACAATAATTTTAGCAAATACCTCTAGCTGGTTCACCAGTTTTATATTGCTATTCACCCGGCCCCTCAACATCATTTTCTATCTCTTGTACTACAGATATATTATCTTCTACATTATTTCCTCCCACATCATTCATTTCAACTTCATCTTCTTCCAAATTAATGTGAGTTGGGCCAACTGGTCTACATAGTTTCCATAGTATAAGGCGTGCGCTCCATCTTATACTACGTGCAATGGTCATTAGGCAAGCATCATAGAATTCTCAAAAATCCCCAAAAGATACTTAAAAACATTTACGTAATTCTAAGCCTATATGTAAAGCAAAAGATCATCAATAATCACAACTAATCATTACAGAATCTTAATTATAACAAAAAATCATCTGCATAATTCTATACTAACAAAGTAAAGACTAAATCACCACAACACTAAATCACCACAACACTGAATCATACGACTGTCAATACATTAATCATTCATAATTTATACTAAAAAAATCAAGACTAAATCTCCACAACACTATCTAGGCCTGTTTTATAAGCAAAAAATAATCTATAACTAGATTTAATCACCATATTATATCAAAAATCATATGCGTAATCCTAAACAACAAAATCACCAATAAAAATAAGAGTGTTAGTATCACGAAATCATCATAAGAGTGTCAATATCACAAAAAATCAACAAAAATAAATACTAATCTCAACATGCAAATTGAAAAACAGGTTTAATAATCAAATAAAATTTAGTGAAAGTTAATTTTCACATATCTTCAAAAAATTCGTGCATAATTTTCTAGAAAGTTCACTTAAAAATAGGTCGATTTCTGAATATAAACAAATAATGACTATAAGTACCAAATTAGAAACTGAAACTTGATAAAAAAAAATTGATGATTATTACCTTTAATCGGGTGCATCATCGATGATTTAACAAAGAGGACAGGAGAGAGAGAAAGTGTGTGATTTAGTGAGAAATGTGGTTACTGGTGTGTATGCGTTTGTTAAAGAGTATTCAATGTGTGTATAGGGGGTTTCAAATGTTAAAAATAAAAATTGCCATTTTCTTATTTTATTTATTAAAGAACACTGATTATATTTAAAATTAGACTTCATTTTTTGTTTAGATGGACGGCTGTGATGAGATCTCATATCTCATTATAAAAATGGTTCTCAATAGAGTGTGACCCTATATATATATATGTATATTATATATAATTTTATAATAATGTTTGTAAATATTTTAATAATTTATTAATAATTATGTTCATATTCTATTTTATGCGACACAAATAGTACTTAAAAACTGTAAACCTCTGAGTTGTTTAGCTGTACACCCTGCATACCTTTTCTCATACTCATTTTCATTCCAAGTACGTTCTTTAACTTAACAATTCTTCTATAAATACTACTCAGATTCTTTTCACCAATTGCTTGTTGAGGCCTAGTGTTGGTTCATAGATGACTAACTTTTTAATTTTTCATATTATAACAACACATATATTGTTAAGTTTGCAGAAACTCTATCACTTCAAAAACTGATTTCAATCAATAATCTACTTTCGCTGGAATCTATTCTAATGCTTAAAGATTGTTTGGAAACAAGGATCTCAAAACTAGGCGGGGGTGCATGACTAGTTCTAAAACTTTTAAACTGTATTAAAAAGAGAGAAAAGATATTACAATTGAATATGTTCTTTATTTCGCGCAACTAAAGATGGGATTTGTACCATATAAATAAAATAATTTACAACTCAGCCTCTATATCACTAGTAGATGGTCCCTCGTCCAATCTTCTTCGGGCAACCTGTTCCCCCTTCTGAATCTGGACTCTCCAGTCATCCTCCATAACTGAAGTCTTTTGCCTAGACTCTCGAGCCAGCCTATCCACCAGAGCTCCCAACTCAGGAATGTGGGAGTAAATAAAGTTTCGATCTTGGGCTAACTTGCCTCCAATATGGGCAGGCACAGTAGTAGCAGGTATAGCAAGCTCTCGCTCAGGGGATGGAATCTCTGGAATGGGTCTAAGGGGTAACACCTGCATAGGGACCTCACTGCTCTCTGATGGATCCTCTTCAGGGTCTGAACTAACATACACAGGCTCCTCTAAAGAGGGCGGAATAGGGTCCATTGGGTACCGGTCAAACTAATCTCTGAGTCGGAATCACTACCACTACTGGGGTTCTGAGATGAAACATAAAATAGTAGCCAAGATACAACATTAGGGTTGAATAAGACTTTAAATAACTCCACACCCTAACTCTAGTTGCTACCTTGACCTAATCTCTTTATTTAGACTTTACCTAATAGTCTAACTCAACTCTATATGAGTCGAAACACTCTCGTAATATATATACACCCAAATACCCTTTTATCCTAACTTATCTCAGGGACTAGATCATGTTGCTATGATACCAACTTGTCCCTCCATCTCGGGGTTAGGAAATGAGGACCCAAACACCATTAACTTATATAATAACAGCGGATATAATAAACCTCGATTAAACACTAACAGGATTTAAACAGGATTAAGTATGAGACAAGATTACAACTACCGACCAAAATAAATATATTACAACCCAAAATAATAATAAATTTAAATTTATTCGATTCCGACATGGAACTGAAAGATAACCCATTGTATCTGATCCAACTTAAATGCTTGCTCACACACACTACTAGGGTTTACGGTATCAGAAAATAACAAAGGAAACAATACGATATTCAAGGTACGAATCAACAGGATTACTATAAAGGATCGAACAGGGTCTGATATCAAATTGTCAAAAGAACAATATCAGGGTTTCTCAGAATCAATAACAGGTATATCACAATTGTAATAAAAAGTTTCTAGATAATCATGGCCTCAATAATTTCCTCTCTATAAATAATTCACAAGAGAAGGAAGAGTTACTTGCCTTAAATCACTTTCTTGCTTAACGGGTATAGAGCTATAGCCACCTAAGATTCCTTTCCCTTTTCTAGCCTGAATGTCTCAGCTATCCGGATCTACAATCCAAAATAGAATCCTTAATCAGCAACTTACTCGACACTCGACGTTTCTCAGAACGCCTAATGATTACCACATATCGCGATAATACTTAACTCGTATACACATGCATAATCATAGTATACTCATATAACATATAGCAAGTCTATACTTGACCATATTCTCATAGCATGCATTACGATATATTCGTATACTCCAAATTTACAATTAATCATCGAATCACATAGTACGAGTCAACGATATCACATAAAATATTACACCTTAATACTCCAAACCCTAATTATATAACCTTATGTCGAAACAACTTATCCTTTCCTTTTTAATCCCAAAATTTGAATAAAAAACACATAGTAAACCAAACAAATAACTCGACAACCAAATAAATTATTCCTTTCTTTTTAACTCAAAAATTTGAACCAAAATAATGTAACCAAACCAAGAAATCAACATGCAACCACTTATTGTCATCATGCATTCACTTAATCTTACATGCAACTTTATAAATCATATATCACTTAATAATAATCATCTTGCAAGTTCAAAGCAAGAATACCATATAGTTCAAATCAAAAACTACCCATTCAAGTTCTTTCCTTTAAAACCGAACTTCACTACAACTTAAATTCAATAAATCATTTCATAACGATCATTTATCACAAAGACTCAAATCAAATAAGTTATTTGATCTACTTCTTTCTTAAAAACAAGCACCATTCGGCCCTAATTAACAAGACAACATGCAACTCTTAAATTAACACGCAAAGTCAATTTTTATATTTAAAGCTTATCTTCACTCAATTCTTAACAAGAAAACCCTTTAAACTATTTTTCTTTTGCATAAAATCGAACCAAAATCCAATCATCAACATGCAAGTCCAAAAATTATCTATTAACTAGCAATGATCAACATGCAAGCCCAAAAGGTAATTATTAACTAACAATGATCAACATGCAAGTTCAAGAATCAAGCATAAACTCAAGTTCAAACCACAACTCATCAATTAAAATCATTTAAAAGAAAAACTGAACCAAAAATTAGATTTTTAAACCAAAACCCTTTGCAAAACTCGAATCAAAATCAAACCCTCCCCCCCTTTTAAATGATTCGGGAGAGAGGGGGAGAGAGAGAGAGAGAGAGAGAGAGAGAGAATTCGGGAGAGAGAGGGGGAGAGAGAGAGAGAGGGAGAAAAGAAAAGGGAAAGAAAGAGTGATCCAAGAGGAAGAAGAGAGTAGGTAGGAAGGAAGGAAGAGTGGGTGCATTTATAAGTGAATGGAGTGGCAAAATTAGTTTTTGCCAACTAATTCTAGAAACTTCTTTTCTTCTATTCAAAAACTCAAAACCGAATTTGGATAATACAAAACTCCCTCAGAAAGGTGAAAAGATATGAATAACAATTTTAGAATATAGATTTTGAAATCGGCTTTCTAACCATATTTTAAAATAATTTTTGAGCGTGCGATTTATTTTATATGAATTTTACAAGGTTACGCTTAAAATAGAAATATAACCCAATAAAATCATTTTAAAATACGCTGATCATGAAATAATTTCATCAATCATTTTTAGAAAGTCTCTAGGACTATTTCGAAGATAATAAAGCAAATTTGAAGCATTGACCATACTCAAATAATTTTATAATAATATATAAAGGTTCAATAAACCTTATTTAAATCAAATAAATCCCTTAAAATCATTTAAAAATTTCCAGAACACATAATCATGCACATTAACAGGCAACAACAAAAACTCACATATCATGACTCATTTTTAAATATGCTTAAGCATAAAAAATTCACTTTTTTTAATTAATATTCACTTTTCGCATAACGGGTCGCGTCCTGACTAACGGCCCGATGCTGAGCGTTTTCAAGTACGCTTCACAATCATACTCTCTATACTAGCTGACATGTCAAACTGGAATATAATATTCATTTAAATATTTCTATTTAACACATAATTCGTATTCATATGCGTAAACACCTTAATCCCTTTTTAAGATGTGTTCCATTCAACTTGACGGCCCGAAAACACAGCTTAGCCTTTTAGCTGACTTATAAAACTGGAACGAGTTACTTTACGCTCCCAGTTACTATTATACAACGATAACAGTTCATCCATGTTAGGTCACCCAACACTGTAGATGGGGGTTGAATACAGTGTTTTCACAATCAAATCCATTTAACACAAGTATGTAACAAAGATTAAGTATATTGAATAAACTCTGTTACAATAAGAACTGTTGTTCTCTCTCAGTAATGAACAAATATCACTAAGAGCTGCTAGGTTACAATGTATAACCTTCTCGATAATGATAACACATATAGTGTAAACCCTAAGTATGTGTTAATATAGTACACATTTACAAGATAACTTCTAATTGATATAGAATACAATTCTGTCTCCTAAAATATATCAATCAGATATCTTCTACAAGTCTTCCAATCTTCTAACTCTTTCCTTGCATATCTTCTTTTGTTTTAGTCTCGATATTCTACTGTAAATCAACTTCCTTTCTTATATGAAAGTCTTCATGCACTTAAGTTCTGATATGACCTTAAGTTCTGATATTAAGTTCTGACTTCCAGTAAGTCTTGATTTTAGTAAGTCCTGATATGTCATGTTTGTTAAAATCTGAAAACTAAACATGAATCATATTAGACATGACATCTCAAATATATCTAACAATCTCCCCCAACTTGTAAATTATGCAAAATATACAAGTTAATAGATTTGATGATGTCAAAAATATTTAAGTACAAATGCAATAAGAGTTTAACTAGATAACAAACTTGTGGCGCCCTCCAAACCCGGGTCAGAAGTTTGGGGTCCACAACACAAATACAATATCTCAACCTGTATATGAAATATTAATTGTAATGACCCTGCTCTATATAATTACGGATAGCAACAGGTTAAAGTATGAAAACAAGCCACAACCTTAACTTTTATTACAACGTACCAAATTTCCCTTTAATTTAACTTACATCTGATAATAAAAGTGTTCTTACAATTTGACTATCTTTCTACCCCATGAAGCTTCTGCTAGCTCGATCCAACTCAACTGGAACCTTAGCCCGCACTTTGGACAGAGGAACTTCACTATCATCCATATCTTTTTCAACTGTAACATATATAAAAAGATTCGCAAGAGTGAGCTAACTAGCTCAGCAAGTCATGATAACGATAACTGAGGTTCAACAAGGATCAAATGAGATGATTCAAAGGAATCAAGTTTCTTTTTAACTAATTATTAGAATTGGATTTTCATTTTAAGTTATAAAACCAAGGTTAGGCTGTTGATCAGTCACGCACTAACCCCGAGCAAAGCACACAGCACAGCTCTAATTACTGGATCCAAGGCACACATTGGCCTAATTCGACCACGAATCTGGTCTGACCACGAATCTGGTCCACATAAGAAAACTATCCAATTCTAAAATAATTCAGTGTAATAAACAATGTAATTCAATAAGCAAGATCATAATCCATATTGATAAAGCATTTGTACAAAAGCGTAATGCGTTTCATGAGTATCATAAGGGTAAATCAAGGCATGTACGAGAAACGGTTTTCAACCTATAAAAGGACCAGGTATAAGACAAATAATGGTTTTTCAAGGTATAGTTCTTTGAGGTTTTAAATAATGGTTGAAGTATAAAAGTTTCTGTATTTTCAAACAATTTTATTTCAGTATTTGGTAGTTATACATTTGGGAAGTAGTATCATATTTGTGTGATTTGTATATGAGGATCAACAAAGGATGGTATACAAAGAATAAGGCTTACGGCTCAAGATCAAGAAAATCAGGGTTCAAGGTTTAATAGTTTAAAGCACTTGCAATGTAAAACAGGAGTTATTTTGATTAATAGCGACATGTTTTGAAATAGTTCGAAAACATTGGTAATATATCTTGAAGAAAAGTTCAGAAAAACTTGCCTTACAAGGCTTTATAACTATTACTGATCAACTCTGAGCCGACTCTGTCGCTCAGGCTTTAACGTCCAACCACTAGATCCCATTGGATTCGACTTCGACACTCAGGTCTTTCTGTTGAAACTCTACTGAGTTCGTCGACTGACCACTAGGTTATCTTTAGTCCATCGTCCACTTTCAGGTTCCCGACTATAACCTACAGGGTCCAAATACCCTACGTTAGACGTCTAGGTATGCTTGACATATCCTCGATACTAATTCTCACCCAACAATATTCAAACCCGACTCGTAATTATTCATATTAGAATAACACAGACAATAATTAGGGTTCACATTCTCGAAATCGATCCAGTGTTCATTTTTACAAAATACGTATATTCGTCATTTACGAAATTAGGGTTATTGAGATTTGGCAAAATGTTTCACTATACCATACAATCAGGTTTTATATAAAACATACGTATATGTATTTACTTATACTCTCTCGACGTCCCGATAATCCTCGGATACGCTTCCCGTATTTCCATAGTCCGATATCCCGGAAATTGGACAGCGTCCCCTTTGTTTATCGGACTACCCGTCGAGACATCATTGACGTCTATCACAACAATCAACCACTCAAACAATCCAATCATTACAGTTCATAATTCACAATTCACAATTCATGGCTCAATAGGACTTTTAAAAACCAAATAGTAGTTTTCGTTCCGAAAATAATCATACGAACTATTTTATTTATTCTGTAAGTTTAGGACTCAGAACGTATCATCACAGCCACCGTCGGCTCGCGGAGGCTCATCGCCGATGACGGTAAAATTCGCGGGTGCCGGATTATTCCGGGTTTCCGTCACGAATTCCACCGATTAAATATCGAGTATCTGTCCAAAGTGAATTTATTTCATTAAAATAATCAATGAATTTTCCTACAGAAAATTAAAAACTAAATCAATACTCGCATAACAACCAAAATAAGCGAACGGGGAAAAATAGAGTAACAGCTGAGCAGAAACATCACAACCAAAACAACACACGCCATGCACCGAATACACACACATCCAGTCGCCTGGACGTAATGCAAATGGCGGCAACCGGAAACCAAAACAATCAGGAAGACATAAGCAACCCAATATCATGTAACAGAATAGCAGGCGACACAACAATAATACACCCAACTGAACACACATACATACATATGTATGTATGTATTTACAGATACAATTAGGCAAAACAGAGCTAAGCAACCTGACCAACCGGAGATGGGCAGTGGTGGCAGCAAAGTAAAAGCAGGGATAGCCGGAAAAACAGCGGCCGGAACTCACCCGAACAGAGAGGAACGGGGAAGAGGAAACAGTGAGAAGAAAAAGATTAGAGAGAGTTCGAGAATGAACGAAACAAAAGAAAAGGGGGTGTTGTTATTTTATTTTTATTTTGCTGACAGATGCTGCAAGAAGTCTATAACACGTGCCCCCTGCTTATTAAACCAACATGTTTTTGAAAAGATAATTACGAGCTTTTAAGACCCGGTTGTTTCGAATCTCACAAATTTACGAACTGAATTGCACTTTAAACAATGCCAGAAAATTACGAAAGTAGTCTTAAAAAGTTATAAATATCCCGAAGTTTATAAACATAAATTCCGTAATTTTAAAACAATTTCTAAAACGCAATTTATACCCGCTTTTCTCAAATAAATGAAACAACGTGTGGGTAAAATTAATCCCGAAAATTTCGAGAATAATTTTAAAATTCTCAGAATATTCCAAACTTAAATAAATATGAGTTTCATAATTTTTTAAGAATTTTAGAATTAAATATGGATTTTACAAATAAAAGTAATCAGAAAATCATTTAAAAATAAATAATTAGTAAAATATTGATTTCTCAATTTTATAAAATCCTAAAAATAATTATTGTAATTATAAAATCATAAAAACAATTTTAGAGAAATTCCAAGTATTTATACGAATAAATTTTCATCAAATCCACTTTTGAAAATGAAAATAATTCAATACGATTCCATAATTAACCACACGAACAACCCGGTATATTGTAAGTCACACATCAATAATTAAACAACACTTAGCGGTCCAAAACCAATACACATATTTTATTTATTTAATAATTTCCATAATTACATAATTTAAATAATTCAAAAATACACAAGTCGTTATATAACTACCACTTACAGTCCTTGTAGCTTTTACCAGTCTCACTGAGTCAATCTGAATCCATAATAATTCTTGACAAAGTTTGATATTAGCTTTTCTTCTTTAATCCTCAGGACTTGAGAGAGTGTAGTCTTGACTTGCTTCATCTCTTCATTTTGACTTCCAATCTGATAGATTGCAGTCCTTAAAGCAGAGATATGGTTTCTTTCTAAACCATAATTCAGTCTTATTACCCTAGGATGAGAAGAATCTTCATTATAGTACAGACATTTCTCATTCAGCAACACTTCAAGCTTAGAAGAATTCTTCTTTATTGGAATTTCACTTGCATCATCTTCAACAATACTAGGAATGGATTCTGTAACTCTTGAACAAGAAATTATTGCTTTATCTATGATGGTCTTCAATATGAACTTTGACCATCTCCTGGTAATATCAGACTTTACCTTTAAAAGGTCATGAAAGAATTGAAGTTCTTTCAGTGATTTGTTCAGCACATCTGATTTAGACATCTGATATGTCCTTCCATCTTCAAGAAATGGAATCAGATTTTTCTTAACATTATGCTTGTCATGAGCATCCAGTACCACTTGAACAGAGATAACCTTATCAAGGTGTTTCTGTGTAACATCTTCAAGCGGTTTGTCAGTCAATAGAAATGGATCTCTAGTAGCAACTTCAACTCCTGTCTTAATCTTAGCTTCATCAGAACCTAGTCCAGCCCTGTCTCTTGGTTCTCTAGCATTTAAACAATAGTCATGAAAGTAGACAACAGTTGGCTTTTCTTTGGATCTGATGGTTTGACATTTTTACACAGAAGTTTCTTCTTGTCAGCTACTTTTATCTTGTCTAAATCAACTTGAGCACTGTCAGAGGTTGATTTCTTGATGACTTTATCAGAACCGCTATTTCAGTTATAACTTGTTGTTCTTCACTCTGAACAACTTGAGCCTTGTCAGAGGTTGTATTTGATTCTTCAGAAATCTTCTTTCTTTTCAGATTTTGAACATCTTCATCTTCGGCAAGAGTGTCATCAATAACTTGAACCATTTTGCACACAGGTTCTATCAGGATTTGAGAAATTTTCATCTCCGGTGGCTTGATTGGTTCATCAACTTTTCCTTTCCCTTTGTCTTTGGGATCAATCTCAGATTGTGATCTTATTTGGGCTTTGATGCCTCAGTATTTGACTTCTTCTTGATCATAAGGCCTTTTACCTTAGGCCTAGGAGGTTTCTTTGCAACAGAAGCTTTTGGCTTTAGATTTTTCTTTTTAGCTTTAAATCTAGCTTCTTCCTCCTTGAGATTTTCTAAATTGTTTCCTGGATTATGCTTCAGAAACAATCTTCTAGCAATTTCCTCATCAAGTGTCTGAATCTTGGGATCCTTATAGTAGACAGTAGTCTGCTTTCCCTTGAGCTTCAGAGTTTGCATGAACTTTTTATAATCTTGACTTCCACCTTGTATCAGAACATCAGGCTTTGTCATCAGATTTTTCTCGTCAGAACTTGATATCAGATTTTGAGTATCAGTACTTGCTATCAGATTTTGAGTTTTAGCAGCTTCAGAACTTGTCTTCTTTTGATGAGAAGATCTTCTTTCATCTGTAATTAGTTTCCTTGAAGAAACCTTGTTGATGTGCTCTTTACTTTGAACTTGATCTCTACCCTTGCTAGGGTTTCCCTGGTCATCAGCTTCATCATCTTTCTTCTTCAGTATTTGATCATTAAAGCAATTGGACTTAACTATCTTCTCCCCCTTTTTTGGCATCATCTAGTAATAGGAGTGAGAGAGAAGTTCCACTGAAGATTGAATATCATTCAATTGAGCCTGTTGAGAAGCTTGATTTTCAAGAACCTCGGATTTGGGCATGTTGCTTCTCTTGAGCTTTCTCAATTGCTTCTACCTTTCCAAGTATAACTCAGGATATGTCGATTCAAATTCAACATTTGTTTGTCAAATCAGCACAAATTATTAGTAACCACAATTTTAATCAAAACATTCATCAAGAAATACAGTTCAAGTAGATGAAATAAAGATTAACATGCTTCAATGAGAACATTCACATGCACATAATACGATAAACAAAGACTAAATCTTGCAATCAAAAGAAATTTCATTAAAATATCAAAAAAATACATTTTATGAAATTTGTAGATTACATGCAAAAGATTACAAGATAATCCTAGTCTAAGATGGTGAACATTAACAACCTTGGTCTAAGAAGGAAAGCTATCGATTAGTTCCTCCTGTTGCTGACAACTAGCACTGCAAGATTGATGATCCGTTCTTGCTGAAGAAGAGCCTCTCGGTTCTTCTTCCAAGTGATCAAGATGGAGTTGATAGTCCATCTGAAAGAACAAGAGATTTGTCTGAACCTCTTATGGAACCAAATTCCATATCTCATCAGGAATGGCAGTGAAGTGCCATTCCTATTCACAGTCACCATAACTGAACTCAACGTTGAAGTTTTCATAGTTCATAAACATGTTTACAAGAACCATTTTTATGAAAGAGGAAAATAGTGAGAATTAAAAGAGAGAGAATGATTCTGTGTGAGAATAGAAGATGATTTGTCTGAGGCGAAATGTCGGTTAAATAGCCAATGGAATATCAGGGGCTAGAGGCCTGATTAATGATTAAGTGTAGAGTTAACTTAATGAGCGTCTCCTTAGACCGATGTGTAATAATTTAGGCAATATGTGAATAGTCAATAATTATAGCAGGAGTTAATGGGCACGGGAAATAAGTAATAATTACTGTGCACATGCAGTTTTTCAAGACAAACACGTTTACCACTAACCCAATTGATTATGACTTTTTTTATCTCACCTCATTATATTTTGATTAAATATGACCGTTTCAGTATTTACCAAAAATAAGTCAAGTAAAAAATAATGCCATGTAAGCATCAGAGTTTCCATCAGGATTTACTATCAGAACTTGACTATTATCAGATTTTAACGGTCATCTGAACATGGCGTCTGTACTCAAAAAGTGAATGTTTGTATCTGTGATTCTTCATACAAATATTGACTTGTTTCTTCAGAGTTTAATCATCAGAACTTCCATCAGAATTTGTCCTCGGAATTTATGCATATAATACTTAACTGTTTATCTGAAATAACTTGATCACCACCGCAATTTTCATTATTCATATGGAGTGAGAGTGTGTGTATTATCAAAATATCATAATAAGATTAAAGTCTGATAAACTTCAGCACATCTTAGAAATAAGGCATAACTAAGAAAAATGCTTAAAATATGTCATTAATAATGAAGTCTACTATAGGATAAATTTATGCATGAGTCCACCTCAACTGTTTGTGCTCATTTTATGTATCTTTTAGAATTCTTTTTCACAGTGGCTCGTCAGTGTAAATGAGTCACAACTGCTTATCAGAATTTATGCTATTATCAGAGTATTTCTCCAGTAATCAGAGAATGTGAAAAGTCACCAATAAAAATTTATTTGCTTTTCTAATGCATATAACTTGATAGCAGCAATGCACTTGGGTCTTCCCTTCCACATATTTACTCTAGATCTCAAAGGAGTACCTGACTTTAATTTTCTTTTCTTTTCTTCAGATAAGTGAGGCTTATCAGCATTTAGGTTATCCTTAAGATTTACTGACATCAGAATTTGACAGATAAGAAGCAAGAATCTAGTTTGTGACTTAGTAATAAGATACACAAAGTAAATTTGACTAAGCTCAAAATTAGAATTTTCTTGTGTTAATGAATTTCCAAATAAACAACTAATTCAAATATGGGATTTCTAGTATGTTAAAGACTACTAGGTCAGCATCTAACATAGTTATCCTCATTGGATTGAATAGTCACAGAACATTCAAATCACTATCAGAGTACATAGATCCACATCAGATAATAATCAGTATTCAATGTATTTCGATTTAAGCACAGATTACATGAAGATAAGACAATCTATAAACACTGATCATAAAGTCTGATGCATGAGAACAAAAACTAAACAGATTTAGAGAAAAAACCTGAAACCATTCCAAGTTCATTTACCAGTCTTGTAAAGGTAGCTTCATATAGTGGTTTTATGAAGATATCTGCTAGTTGTTGATCTGTTGGAACAAAATGCAATTCCACTGTACCTTCCATCACATGTTCCCTTATGAAATGGGACCTAATGCTGATGTGCTTTATCATTGAGTGTTGAAACGGATTACTTGTCATAGCAATAGCACTTTGATTATCACGGTAAATAGGTATTTTAGAAAATTATTACCCATAATCCAGTAACTGATTCTTCATCCAAAGAATCTGTGCACAACAGCTTCCTGCAGCAATATATTCTGTTTCTGTAGTTGATGTGGAAATTGATTTCTGTTTTTTGCTAAACCAAGAAACTAATCTGCCTCCAAGAAATTGGCAGCTTGCACTTGTGCTTTTCCTGTCTATTTTGCATCCTGCAAAATCTGCATCTGAGTAACCTATTAGCTTAAAATTGATCCTCTAAGATACCACAATCCTAGATCAGCTGTACCCTTGAGGTACTTGAAATTATTTTCACAGCTATTAGATGAGGTTCTCTTGGATCAGCCTAAAATCTTGCACAAAGACAGGTAGCATACATGATATCAGGTCTACTTGCAGTTAAATAGAGTAAAGAGCCAATCATACCTCTGCAGTTAGTAATATCTACTAATGAACCAGTATCTTTATCTAACTTGGTTGCAGTGGCCATGGGAGTGGATGCAGTTGAAAAGTCTTACATTCCAAATTTCTTCAGTAAATTTCTGGTGTACTTGGATTGATTGATAAAAGTACCTTCTTCATTTTGCTTGACTTGAAGTCCCTGAAAATAACTAAGTTCTCCCATCATACTCATTTGATATCTTGACTGCATTAGCTTTGCAAACCTTTCATAGAGTTTGGCATTTGTAAAACCAAATATGATATCATCAATATATATATGTACCAAAAGTAAGTCTTTTCCATGGTTGAGGTAGAATAGTGTTTTATCAATTGTACCTCTGTGAAATCCACTTTCCAGAAGGAATTGAGCTAAAGTCTCATACCATGCTCTTGGTGCTTGTTAAGGCCATAAAGTGCTTTGTCAAGCCTATAGACATGATTTGGAAATTTTGGATCTACAAAGCCTGGAGGTTGTTCAACATACACCTCTTCTTTCAATTCTCCATTGAGAAAAGCACTTTTCACATCCATTTGAAAGACTTTAAACTTTTTATGAGCAACATAAGCGAAAAAGATTCTTATGGCTTCCAATCTAGTAACTGGTGCAAATGTTTCATCATAATCAATACCCTCCTGTTGAGAGTAACCCTTAGCAACCAACCTTGCGTTGTTCTTTATAATTATGCCATCACTGTCAATTTTATTTCTGAACACCCATTTTGTGCCAACAATGGATCTGTTCTTTGGTCTTGGCACTAGGGTCCAGACTTTATTTCTTTCAAATTCATTCAACTCTTCCTGCATTGCTTGCACCCAATCAGCATCTTGAAGAGCTTCTTCCACTTTCTTTGGTTCAGTCTGAGATAGAAAAGAATGATAGAGACATTCATTTGATGTTGCAGTTCTAGTTCTGACACCATCTTCAGGATCTCCAATTATTAAGTCAGGTGTATGTGATTTGGTCCACTTCCTTGCCAAAATGAAGTTGATTTCTAATATGAGATCTCATGTCTAATATGATTCATATTTAGTTTTCAGATCTTAATAAACAGGACATATCAGGACTTACTGAATTCAGGACTTATTGGAAGTCAGAACTTAATATCAGAACTTAAGGTCATATCAGAACTTAAGTGCGGGAAGACTTTCATATAAGGAAGGAAGTTGATTTACAGTAGAAGATCGAGACTAAAACAAAAGAAGATATGCATGGAAAGAGTTAGAAGACTGGAAGACTTGTACAAGATATTTGATTGATATATTTTAGGAGACAGAATTGTATTCCATATTAGTTAGAAGTTATCTTGTAACTGTGTACTATATAAACACAGACATAGGGTTTACACTATATGCGTTATCATTATCGAGAAGATTATACATTATAACCTAGCAGCTCTTAGTGATATTTATTCATCACTGAGAGAGAACAAAAGTTTTTATTGTAATAGAGTTTATTCAATATACTTCATCTTTGTTACATACTTGTGTTAAATGGATTTGATTGTGAAAACACTGTATTCAACCCCCTTCTATAGTGTTGTGTGACCTAACAATTGGTATCAGAGCTTATCTGTTAACACATATATAGTAAAGATCTAAAAAATTATGTCTGAAGAAGCACAAACTCAAACCAAGCCCACCAAAACTGAAGAAACTCAAAAGACTCAAACCCATAGTCGATATGAGACTATTAAGGTTCCCATACTAAGACCTTCTGAGTATCCCATATGGAAAGTGAAGATGGCTATGTTTCTGGAAGCTACAGATCCAGAATACCTTGACAGGATTAATGAAGGACCACATAAGCCTACCAAGCTCTCTGTCACAAAACTCAAATGTCAAATGCTAAAATTGTGGTGAAAGAGACCACATATCTCCTGACTGCAAGAAAGGAAAAAGTGACAAAGGCAAGGCACTTGTCACAAAAAAGAAAAGCTGGACAAACACTTCAGATTCTGAACATGAGGTGAACTATGCCCTGATGGCAAATGCTGATAGCAGTCCTGAAACTGCTGAATTGAAGGAAAAATAAAGATATAAACTCTTTACCTCATAGATCAGGAGTTAAGAGTCAGTCTGTTAGGTTTAAACTATAAAATCCTTATTTTCATTATGGTAGTTTATGGCATTCCATTTATACTTGTAAGGAATATAATAGTCTGAACTATGATTATTATCAAATAAAACCTTCTCTGAAGAAAGTTACTTTAATTCCTTCTAGTGTAAAGTCTGATGCAAAGTCTGATATAAATTCTGATAAACAACATGTTAGCATAAACTCTGAACTAAATCCGCTGCAAATTCTAACAAACTTAAAAAGGCCAAAGGATCCAAGCAAGTTGGGGTCCTTAAAACTAACCATTAGTGGTCTTTGTGATTGCAGGGCAACAGGAAAAATATCCTAGTGCTGGACAGTGGATGTTAAGGATATATGACTGGAAATAAAGCCCTGCTATCAGGCTTTGTAGAGAAAGATGACCCGAGAGTTTCTTATGAAGATGGCAACATGGGAAAAACTCTGGGATATGGAAATATAAATCTTGGGAATGTCATCATTGAAACAATAGCTCTTGTCTCAGGACTTAAACACAATATGCTAAGTGTAAGTCAAATCTGTGATAAAGGTCATCATATGGATTTCTTTGAAGAACACTATGAAGTTATAAGCAATTCTATAGGTAAAGTTGTTCCGAAAGGTTACAGGTCTGGTAATATTTATGAAGCCAGACTTTCAACAAGTTCTGATGGTTCTGCAATCTGTCTGTTGAATAGAGCATCAATTGAAGAAAGCTGGAATTGGCACAAAAGACTCTCTTATTTAAATTTTAACAACATAAACGAGCTTGTAAAGAAAGATCTTGTGAGAGGACTGCCAAAATCAGTATTTGCTCATGATGGCCTTTGTGATTCATGTCAAAAGGCAAAACAAAGAAAATCTTCTTTCAAGAGCAAAACTGAATCTTCAATTCTTGAGCCTTATCATCTACTGCATGTTGATCTATTTGGTCCAGTCAATGTCATGTCTATTGCAAAGAAGAAATATGCTATGGTTATAGTGGATGAGTTCACAAGGTACACTTGGGTATATTTCCTGCACAAGAAGAATGAAATTGCATCTACTCTAACTGATCATGTCAAACAGCTGGATAAATTGGTCAAAGATTCTGTTAAAATTATAAGAAGTGATAATGGCACTGAGTTCAAGAATTCAATCATGGAAGAGTTCCGCAAAGATCATGGAATCAAACAGGAATTTTCGGCACCTGGAACTCCACAGCAAAATGGAGTTGTAGAAAGAAAGAACATGACTCTCATTGAAGCTGCACGAACAATGCTTGATAAAGCAAAGTGACCAACCTACTTTTGGGTTGAAGTTGTGCAGACTGCTTGTTTGACACAGAATGCTGCACTCATAAACAAGCATGGAAAAATACCATATGAGATGGTGAAGAAAAAGAAGCCAAATCTTAAATACTTTCATGTATTTGGATGTAAGTGTTTTATTCTTAAGACTCATCCTGAATAGCTATCAAAATTTGAACTCAAAGCTGATGAAGGAATTTCTGTTGGATATCTACTTTCCACAAAAGCCTTCAGAGTCTACAATTTAAGAATAAGAGTTTTCATGGGATCTATCAATATATCTTTTGATGATAAGAAGATTACTGGACTTGAAGATTTCAATGATCATGATCAGCTGAGATTTGAAAATGAAGATTTAAAATCTGATACTGTAAATTTTGATGACTTAAACTCTCATCCTGTAAGTTCTGACGGGTTAAGTTCTGATGTCATTGAAACTGTGGTAACAACTCCAAAGGAAAATGCACATATCCAGGGGGAGCAAGCTGAAGATCCTACCATAACTCAAGACTCTCAAGAAGCATCATAACCTGTCACTAGCTCTTCAAGTTCTGATTCTTCAAGTTCTGATGAGCCAAATTCTGATAATTTTGGAAACTCTGATACTTCAAGTCCTGAAGGATCCAACTCAAATTCTGAAGCTTCAGATAGCATAACTACAGGGGGGGCATCAGAAAATGTTGATGAAGATAGCATGGATCATGGGGGATGATCCAGTTCTGGAAATCAACTTCCATTTGCAAGGAATATGTGACCTAATAATCCATATAATCATTTAACCTTTTATTCACATAAATTTATAATTACGACATAAAATTATACTTTATTCACTTAATCACGTCGCGAAATTCCCAGTCGCTACAATATACCCCCTTAAAAGGATTCTATCCTCAGAATCTAGTCTAAACAAATAAATGGGGATACTTCTCTCGCATTTCACTTTCTAATTGCCACGTCGATTCCTCTATCCTAGGATTTCTCCATAATACTCTAACTAGAGGTACAACTTTATTTCTGATTGTCTTCTCTTTTCGATCTAAAATCTGAACAGGTTGTTCGACGTAAGACAGATCTTGCTGAATTTCTATTGGTTCCAACTTGATGACATGACCGGTATCAGCATTATATATTTTTTTAGAAGAGAAACGTGAAACACGTTATGAACATATTACATATGCGGAGGTAGCGCTAGCTCATATGCTACTTTTCCAACTTGTCTTTGCACTTCGAAAGGTCCAATATACCTAGGACTTAACTTTCCTTTCTTCCCGAATCTGGTTAAACCTTTCCATGGAGATATCTTTAGAAATACTTTATCTCCGGGTTCGAATAGCACATCCTTTCGGCTCTGGTCCGCATACTTTCTTTGTCGATCTTGAGCAGCTATCAGCCTTTTTCGAATCACTTCCACTTTCTCTTTCGTTTGTTGTACTAATTTTGGGTCTAGCAGCTTGCGTTCACCAACTTCATCCCAATAGGTAGGGGATCTGCATTTTCTTCCAGACAATGCTTCATAGGGCGGCATGCTGAAACTCGTGTGATAACTGTTATTGCAGGAAAACTTAATCAATGGTAAATGATTGTCCCAATTTCCTTTGAAATCCAATGCACAAGTTCTCAGCATATCCTCGATCATTTGAATAGTCCTTTCACTTTGTCCGTCTGTCTGCGGATGATACGCGGTGCTCATTTTCAACTTCGTTCCCAAATGATCATGAAATTGTCGCCAAAATCTCGAGTTAAATCTCAGATCTGTATCAGACATGATAGACACTGGTACTCCATGACGCATTAAAATTTTGTCCAAGTACAGCTTGATCAACTTTTCCAATGAGAATCTTTCGTTGATAGGCAAGAAATGAGCTGATTTTATCAGTCGATCGACTATTACCCAAATCGCATCATGATTAGACCTGGTCTTTGGCAATCCTACCACGAAATCCATCGCGATATGCTCCCATTTCCATTCGGGTATATCCAGTGGTTGAAGCAATCCACTCGGATGCTGGTGTTACGCTTTCACTCTTTGACACGTATAACATTTACTTATCCATTCCACGATCTCCTTCTTCATGTTTGGCCACCAATAACCTTTTCTTTAGCGCTTGAAAACTTTTCTCGCACTTGTCCGTCCAAACAAACTTCTCATTCTTCCTTGTCAACTTAGTCAATGGGACAACGATCTTAGAAAAATCTTGCACAAATGTTTTATAACCCACTATAAAGGTATTAAGTCAGCAGAAAAGTGTTGACCCTCTATAACCATATCGCAATTGGGACAAATTCTATTGGAAGTAACTGTTTCTTGATTTTCTACTTCTATAGTCAAATTAGGTTCGAGAAGGAACGCAACATACTTTAATCTATTGATAACACTTTCAGCAACAAAGGATCTGGTTGCCTCAGAATCCATTAACACTTTAACTTCTATTAAGTTTATAACAAGCGTACCTGCTACCACATCCACATCTTCCACAGTATCTTTCATAGTCATGTTAAATGTTCTTGCCCTCGGGTGGGCTGCTTGTGCTGCTGGGGGTGGTCCAGTAATCACATTCACCTTCTGAACAGGCTCCTTATAGTTCCTAGCCATGTGGCCCACGTTTCCACACTTGAAACATGTTACCTCTAGTTTTCCTGTACCGCTTGGGTATTCCGTTGAGTAGTTCCTTTCTGATTGCACTTAAAACAAGTCACGTTCAGCTTGTTGCACCTCCCCGGGTGTCGCTTTCCAAAAACCTTGCACTCCAGTGCCTGAGGTCAATTATCCTTTACTGGTTGTCCCGTCTTCTGGAAACGATTCTTCTTGTTTCCATTTTCGAGCTTGAAATTCTGAAACTTATGGCTTTGACCTCCACCATTCTTTCCAAGTCATGGTACTTTACTTTTTCTAGTTATTAGTTGAGTTATCCTCTCTATTTAATTTGTTTGTTAGGTTTAACAATCAAATAGGGGGGATTGTTGGTGAGACTGTGAAGCTGTATTAACAGTTACGTGATAACTATTGTGTGTGGTGGTTAGTTTGACAATGCTATGATAGTATCTGAATAAAAAAATAATGCACTAATATACCTCATGTGCTTTGTTCTCTTCTACATCATCTTTTCCCATTTGGGCCACTCACTTCTCAATTTCTACAACACCATTTTCCTAAACGAAGATGTTAAAAGTTATCCATATATATAAAGGTTAAAGACTTTCAGGGTTTCCGAAATGATGAAGATTCAGTGTATAAGTGCTACCAAAAGATTTCAGTGTATTAGCATTGATTGAAGATAGATAGTGTTTGAAGCATAGGAATCTGAAGAATTAAAGACAGGGTATAGACCAAGGTTAAAGAAGACAGTTGAAGTCTTGAAATTATACTCACTAACAGGAGTTCATTTATATGTTCAAGCGTCGGTGAAGAACAGTGAATAAAGTATTCAAAATTATAGTTGCAATGAAGACGTTGTCTAAAGTACCAGAAAGGATTCCAGTGAAAGCACATTTGTTTATTGACAGTCAGTGTCTGAAGCGATAAAGTTGTTGCAAGCTTAACAATGTAATCAAGGCTATAATATGAAGACTTGAATCGGGGTTAGTCGTCTGTGAACCAGACCAGTTACACTAGGCGCAACAGCTCGTGAAAGGAATCTGGATATTATTTTTAGAAGAATTGTTAAGTTGAGGAACATACTCGGATTGAACATTTATCTATTAAAGTACGAGAAGAGGTGCGCGGGGTATACAGCTAAATTGTTCTAGGGATTGGTGAAGCTCAAAGTTTAGTTGTTAAATTAAATAAATTTATATAGTGGACTTTAATATAATTTATTTAATAAACTTAAAATGATTTATTTTATAAACTTTAAATAAGTTTATTTTATAAATCTAAATTAGTTTATTTATATAAATTATATTTAAGTTTATTTTATAAATTAATTTAGTTACAATTTAAACTTAAATAAAAACAAAATAAAACAAAACAAAAAAAACAAAAAAAACAAAAAAAAAGAAAGGAAAAGGAAATGAAATAAACAAAAAACCTGGCAACCAAATGGTCGCAGGTTAGAAGATCAGCAAGTTGGTTTTTGTTTTAGTTTTATAATTTGTTAGTTGTAGGTTGTGAGGTTAACAAATAAAGAAACCAAAATCTAACTGTTCGCATGTTGCTAACTACAACGTTGCAGGTTGGCATTTTTGCTGGTCCAAAAATCATTAGTCGCAGGTTAGCAGTCCAACCTCCTCAGCCATAACTTTATTGATTAATTCAATTAATTTATGTGGCACAATTTCAGCCACACATTTTCAATTGAATATAAAGTCTACACAAGCAGCATAAGCATTCAGCAATCAGATTATTCTGTTCACCTTCTCTTGTCACATATATCTTTTGAAGAATATTTTGAGACATATTCCGCACTGGGAGCTCCATGTCAGAATGGAGTGGTACAAAGGAAAGAACCGGAACTTGATTAAAGCAACAAGGACAATGTCAAGCTAATCAAGACTTTCTAAATACGAAAGGGCATAAGCAGTCAATATAGTTTGTAACAAGTAAGATCAAGCCTTGATCAAGATGTATACATGAAGACCATTAATGAGTTAATGGCCAACAGAAGCAAACACTGGATAAACTGAAAGTGTTTGGAGAGAATGTTTTGCAGAAGCAAACAATGAAATATTTTCAATTATTTAAAGATCTTGGCATTTTTAGCTAAGATTTGTAAGGATATTCTTCATGGCTACTCAGTGGAGTATACAATCTATAGGGCATTTGTGGTTTATCAATAGAAGGTGATAGATAGCCTAAATACACAGTTAAATAACTCCATGCTCCAAGCTGTTATGAGAGAAATTAATGGTATTGATGATTCATATCCAAGCAGTGGAATGGAAATGTGTAACGCATCTCATTACTTCCATGAAGCTAGTCAGCAAGGGTAAGTATTTTCAGGAAATCCCAGCAACAGCTTAGGGCGAACAATAGAAGGATCAACTAGTCAGACACAACACCACATTGAAAATCAGAGGACACTAAAGAACATATCTGCTGAGACAAAGGGTTTGATGTCAATATTATTCCCAGAGTCTAGTTCTTAAGTGATCCAGATGGTGGAGTAATGATTAGCGGGGTAATTTAGTGTGAATGATTATTTCTCTAATTTTCTATATGAAGAAGAAACTGAGAAAGTTACAGAAGCTCTGATAGATCCGGATTGATTGGGAGATTGCAAAGCAAGATTAACTCAATCAGTCAGCAAGAAGAATGTAGGGAAGCTGGTATCCAAACCAAATGACAATTTTAAAATTGGTACAAGGATAAAGAGAAGTCAAAACTAGATGATAATGGCATTGTTACGAGGGACAAGGCCAAACTGGATGCTAGGTTATTTTCTGGAAGCAGTATCTAACAGAAAGCACCAGTGACGAGACTTGAGGATATTATGACATATCAGGCACCTGTTGCACATTCTACCTGGAATTGGACTCTGGTAAATGTGAACAAATGTACTCCTATTTGGTGAGTCAAAGGAAGTAATCAATGCACAACAGTTCATGAACTTTGCAGTTGCAGATCTATTGGACTCTGTCTATCTCTTCTTGACAAGCTCACTTCAGGTTGGTATGAACTAGTATGCTACTCAAGCAATCGTAAAGGACATGGTATGGCACACTCTAACTGAAGTTGCAGTTAAATATAAATTAGTAGAGTCGTCATATTAATAACTCTCTTATCACTAGGCACGAACATAATGTTATATATGTGCGGTGAAATAATGATAATGTTATATGTTGGTCTACTAACAAAGACTTATGTAAGATTATTTGCTAAGTAATTGCAGAGTAGGTATGGAGGAACATGTTGGAAAAGTTGTAATTCTTTTTGAAATCACTTCAAGCAAGCCATTAGAATAATTCTTTTAGGAGCTCAAGAAAGCTGAAAGAATATTTCTTTTAGGAGTACAAGTAAATCAAAAGAATGATGGCAATACAAGTAAGTTAAGGGTCTTTTGAAGATGCAAAATTTGGAAGATTCTGAACATGCCAAGACTTCTTACCAACAAGAACCACTAAAGCTTAATCAGTACAACTCAGGTATAATGACAAGCTATAGAGGTATGACAAACTCACTCTTTTACTCAAATGGTAATAGACAACATGTAATGTTCTCAAGATGCCAATGTGCAAGGTTCTAAGTGGATCATATAGAATCCAATCTTATAACTATGAAAAAGATTATTAGATATCTTAAGGGACTATCAACTCTTGGGGAAAAGTACCCTAAAGATATTATGCTTAACATGTTTGGCTATATAGATATAGATTATGCATGTTGTAAGAAAGATAGGAGAAGCATCTCTGAAGCTGTCAACTTAAGTGGCAGGAGAAACATCTCAGGAAGTTGTCAACTTCATGGAAGAAGATGGATTTCTTGTTATGATGAGAAATAACTTCAAATCCAACAACTCTTTGGAACACTCTATGACAAGGAAGCTTAACACCAGGTATCACTTATCTAGAGAGAATCTTTTAGTAAAAGAGTCACTTGCAGAAACACTTATTAAATTACTTGTTAAAGTTAATTTTTCAAAACTGGTTTATAATTGTGGGATATCATTCATTGCACATTAGTTGGAAATCCCATCTCTAAGTAATTCTTAATAATAAGTTCACGGGTATTAAATCTTCAATATTTAAAGGACTTGTGAATTTATCAGTAAACCAGTACCTCATACTTAGTGCTACTATCTTGGTTATCATGATTACAATGTCATATACATTTGTGGTAGTTAAGTATTATAGCATTAAGTTTGAATATTATTTTAATTAATTTAAATTATGATTGTAGACAATTCCATTCCATATCAGTCTTATAATTTATATTATATTAAAATAATATGTAGCATAGTTATTTGTATCATGTACAAATAATTGTGATACTTTTAGTATTAGTGATATTACTTAGAATTTTTATTTTAAGTAATCAATGCTTACTTCTAAAATCATTAATATTTAAAGTTGAAGTATTTTCTAAGTTATGTGTATAAAACTCTTAATATTTTATATGCTTAGAAAGTATTTCTAAAATTACTAATTATCCAGAGAGTGATTGCCATGTGTATAAGTCATATATCATATTGGTGATTATTCAAGGATAATTATAAATATTTAAATGCTAGTATCTAACTCATAGATATTTAGTATTTTTTCATTTAATATTTATTTTGGGTAGTTTGGATTGTGGAAATTGAAGCAATTCAATGATTTTATTTGCTCCATAATTCAAATTAACTTAAAATAAATAGGCGGCATGATTGATTATAACTAAATCTGTCAACAATTGATATCTAGTATATTGATTGTAACTTGTGTGTTATAAGTTAATTATGAGATTTTTGTTTTAGTGAATTTAGCAATGTTTACATCTAAAGAATTCACTGAAATCAGAATCATTATTGTAGCATGATTAGTTGTGTGCTAATACTTGACTTATATCAGTTAATGATACATAGTTAAGAGTTCAACTATGAACTAATTGTGAAGTTTTAGTATTTGTGGCATTATTTAGAACTCCTCTAAGTAATCAATGTTCATTCTCGATCACTTATACTAATATACAAAGTGTGAAATTTTTTCTTAAAGTATAACTATGGTTAATGTGGATATTGCTTTATTAGAAGTAACCACATGTTGTTAAGTTAGAATACTTTTTATACTTATTTGGAAATTCCTAAATACTTTGATAATAGATGCATTACTCAATTGATCAAAGTATATGGAACTTGGAATATTTTTCTAAGATTGCAAACAAGACAATGCTGGTTAATATTGCTTTATTTATCGAACTGGTATTGTTTGGGATATTACAGTTGTTAGGAGTTAACAATTGTATGATATATGAATTTGAATGTTAATGTCTATTTGATAGATAATTGGTATTTAATTTACTGATATATTATTTGAATATATTTCAATTATGATGATTAGACGATTCCATGTCAAATCAATTTCATGATTTAAATTATATTAAAGTAGGGTGCAACATAATTATTAGTATCTGTAATACTTGACAAGTATCAGTCAATGATATATTGTTAATATTTTGTTGCAGATAATTGTGAGATTTTAAGTTCTAGTGAATTTATATGAGTTGCTATATCTGACAGATTCACTATAATTTGAAATCAGCAGCATAGTCAGTCATATTAAGATTATTTATCAATAAACAATGTTGTTGGTAATAATTTTATAAAGATAGATTATGGAGTTTTTGACATGAATGAGAATTGCTTAGACTTTACCCTAAGTGATCAACGCTTTTACAAAAACTCATTTATATCGAAAGAAAAAATCTTTCTTTCTCTTCTTAAAACTTCTAGGTCATCATTCTGTGTCTTATCAAATCATTTATCTTTTTAGACATAAAACAGACTCGTGCACTCGAACAATCTTAAGAGTAAAAAAAAATCAAACTTCTTTCTATAGTGGTGATTGTTTATTCCATTAATATCTTTTGAAATCATTATTGTACATCATTTCTCTCAAAAGATTAAATGCATAATTTTCAATCATTATCGATCTTAAGTGCATTTTATCTCTATATTTCCATATGTTCTGTGATATAGGTTCAGCCTCCAATGGCCTTCTTTCATTTGATAGTCATGAGGTTGAAAACCCACAACTTCTATCCCAGACTGTAAAGACAAACACATAAACAGAACCAACCAACACTCTCTTACCACTAAAATGAAGTATGAATGAGTGTGAGGGAGATAGTGCCTTAACGCACCACATAAGGAAGGTTTTAAAGTCAACCCAGCAGCTCTGTCTCCTATAAAAATGAGTAGTATGTAAACCGAGGCAACTGCTAGCCCCCATACATCTTCTCAAAAAGATGTAATGGCTGAAAAGGCACAGAAATAGTTACTAGATTCATCCTCTCAAAAGGGTGCGTCTATTGAAATTCTCCTGTCGGCCAGGGTATCCGATGTAGTGTCACCGCCTCAAACATAAACAATTCTTGATGCACATGGATAGGTTACACACAAAAAGTAATAGTTGATGGAAACAAGAGTTTCGACCATTTTACGGTCAGATTCGATTGTTCAAGGTTCTTTAATGGACCAATTGCCTGTACAGGTGTTAGGAGAGGATACTGATCCAATAGCCATATCTCAGTGGTCAGTGTTGTTAGTCCCTAACAATGCAACACGAATTACAGAAGGGGGTTGAATGGAATTTTTGAAACTTTTTCAAAAAAAATATAAAATATTCTATCTTAATAATATATAAGTGTTTGATTTGCAAAGTGCGGAATAAGAAGTTAGTAAAATAAAAACACAAGTCTTTAAAAACTTTCTGGTGGATTTGAATGTATCCACCAGAGATATATATTATATCAAAAGAACTCTGTGTACCAAAATTAGCTCACAGCTGCTTACACATATGAACAACTAAGTTTACAGAGAAATGCTAAAGATGCAGCTTACAATTGTTTCTCTGAGATAATATTCTTAGTCTTGTTCTTTTTGTTCTATTTGCTACTTCTTGGTTTATATATCACCAAGATTACAAAGCAATAAGACTAGATAATAAAATAAAACCTATCAAGTCTAATACTATGCTGCTTCATGACTCTATTCCAACATCTTTGAATATCTCCATAATAGCATGGAAATGGCAATGCTTCTTTGTTCTCTAAGACCCAGTTGAATAGGCTTCCACATTCCTTTTGCATATACTAGACGCATGTGATTGTGTTATCACTGTCAACATATGTTTGAATTGATTATCTGTTGGGTACATGATCATTCATCGGGTTGCCTTTTTGATCATCCGTCGAGTGGCATTGTTGTTTATCCGTCGGGTAGCTATCTGGCACTTGACTTCATTTCATTTATGCAGAATTACAAGACATCATCTATATTCATATCTAATTAAAGTCAACATGACTTGAGTGCTACTACAGAATCTAAACAAGGTGTATGCAGAAATGTGCTACAGACTCATTATTACACAAGCTACTCGTCGAGTGAGTCATTTGTCGGGACTATATTCCTTATTCGTCGAGTGCTACATTTTTCACTAAGTAAAATCTACTAACGTGTTTTGTTAATGAAATCATCAAGTTCACAACATATCCACAACAATCTCCCCCAATTTATGTCTACTGGAATTGTAGCCATAAATTAAGAGAAACTTGATGATAATAAAACACCCTAAAAATACAACTTTAAAAGTAAGTAGATTAAACTGTAAAGTGCTTCAAATAACAAAATGCACAAAGATTAGCTCACGGTCATTTTCAAGGTGCTCCTCTAGCCTGAGCAGATTAATCTAATTCCTTGAAGATCTGGATCACTTTCCAAGCTTTCTATTGTTTTCTTCTATCTGATTTTGGAGCTGTCTGTAGAATTCCAGTTCATCAGATTCTGAGAGATTTAGCTTTTCTTGCATTTCCAAAAGAGTCTCATTGCTAGAGATGCTCAATTGGTCTTCTAATTTGAAAAATCTTCTAACTCCTTTGTCATCCATGAACTCCATCAGCCAGTAGGGCCTTAGATGCACTCTACTCCCTGTGTAAAGAACAGTTAGAGTCTTTTGGGAGTGCATCTTTAGCTCTAATACTCCTCAGTTCTTTAATCTTCTTTAGAACAAGTCTTCTTGCATTTACATTGAATCCAAAGTTCTTCTTGAATGATGAATAAACCTTTATCAGCACAGATTGGCTTTCTTGAGGATCCTGTGAAGTGGCCATTGAATCTCCTTTCCTCCCTTGTACATGAAAACTAACCTTTCAGGTAGATTCCTGTAGGAATCAATCCCTCTAACTTCTTCCAGTTCATCTAGATAGAGTTTTAGATCAGAGAATTCCTTGATGGCACATAAGTACATGTAATCTCCCTTGTTGACTTTGGATTGAGCTTTGGTTAGAGATTTGGATTTGAGAGGTGACAGCTTCACTTTCTTGACTGCTCTTGACTTTGTTCTCTTTGGCTTATTAAGGATTGGCAAATTGAATTCAGGAATTGGTAGACTTTCTCAATCTATTGGTTCATCCTTAGGCACAATAGGTTCACTATGAATGTTCCTGTAAGGATCCACCACCTTAATGTCTTCAAATACCATTGAGGGTTTTGATGCTTGAGTTGTAGTTGGAATGGATTCCTTGGGAAACTGATCCTCCAATTCCTTACCAACAAAGTTCAATTTTCTTTTGGTTCTTTTGGCCAATTCCTTGTATCTCTGAGATTTCTTCTGTTGTGGTTCAACTTGCTTCTTTGGATCTTGAGATTCAGTGATTTCAGATGGCTGAGCAGGAATTTGTTGTGTTGGTTTCACAGCTTGTAGCTTGGCCAAGATAGCAGCTTGCTCTTTCTTTTATTTAACCATTTTAGCATCTAGACCAGCTTGCTTCTTTTCTTGCTTCAATCTTGCCTTTTCTTCTCTCTTTGCTTCAGCAAATTGAGGATGTCCAGCCACCACACAAATTTCTTTACCATTCCTGAAAACTTTAGCAATTCTCCTTTTCAAAGCTGAATCAGCTGGATCCTTGTAGAAGGCAATGGATCTTGATAACAGTTTCTTCTCATCAGGCTTTGGTGTTTCATACACTATATCCAAAGAGTTCTTTAGTGATGATTTTGGATAGTTCACCCTTAGCTTCAAAAGTACTTCAGCCTTTGGAGATTTGATGCAGGATGGCTGTCCTCTTTCCAGATAGTTCATGCTCATTTCATTCACAGAGATTTGCCTGACTTGAGAGTGATGAATGGCTGACTTTTCTGGCTTCTTTGCTAACCCAAACTTCTTTTGAATATCCTCATCAATTTTCTCCCAGTTGATCGAATTCAACTGCTCCTTTTCAGCTGCTTTCAAAGTAGCTGCTGCTTCCTTTATCAGATCAATACTGTCCTTAGTTGGTGGCATTGAGATATTAATTGTAGGCACAATTACTTTTCCAACTTGAATGTTAAGCACTTTTTGCTCCCCCTCACTCCTAGAACTCTCTTTCTCCCCCTTTTTGTTATCATCAAGCTCAGTAGAGGAGGAGGTTTGTGTAGCCACCAGTTTCTAAAGCAAGTCTGTTTGTTGAGCTTGGTGTAGATGAATTGCTGTAAGAGATGCTTCCATTGCTGTCATTCTTGTATCCAAGGCATATATCTTTGTGGTAAGATCAGAATTTTTCCTGAGTTGTCTCTTAATGTCAAGAATTGTAGCTTCTGGAAGTTTAGAGTCCATCTTGTCAGAAATGGCCTTTTTCATCTCATCAATATCACCTTTGATATTGTTGACATCTTGAGCATGTTGAAAACCTTGGATTTGTTATAGTTGCAGAGAAGCAAGATGTGCTTGAAGGAGCTTTTTGGTGCTGGGATTTGTGGTGGTTTGAAGGGCATAATTTGTCTGATTTATGAGTTGAATCAGGGTTTTCTTGAAGTAGTGTTCATCACATTGCTTTGAAAATGTCCAAGATGGCATGCCTGATCTTGAACTAGAGCCTACTTCTCCCTCTATGTCCAATGGTTCTTCTTCACTATCTCCACCTTCACCTCCAAAGAATTCTTCTGAACCACCAGTCTCATAATCAACATCACCAGCTGTAGAAGGCAAAGTTGTGATGGCATCCTTAGCTCTTTGCATGGACTGTGTGGTGTGCACCAAGTTTAGCATCCTTTCTGCATTGTCATTGCCCTGTCCAGCTAGAAGTTGGTAGGTTAGAATAGGGTGAGTAAATGTCTTAGCATCTAAGGAGGTGGAATCTATAACAGCTTGAGTATGCTGAGATAGTCCCTCCCTGTCTACATCCTGGACATTCATTAACTCACTTATAATAACATCCACCCTTATATCTTCAGTACCTGCTTTTCTCTCATTTTCTCTCTTGTCTTGCATCAAGGTCTCACCTTGGCTCACCACCCTCACACCCTCACCGTCACCATCTAAGGTGGGACTCCTCACACTCTCTTTTGCCAATCCTGAAGAACTGGATTACATATTTTCACTCTTTCCCTCTCCTTTTTCCTGGGAGCAACCCAGACTCTCACTCAGTTCACACCCTTCCCTTAATCCTAGGAGTGATTGTACAACCACTAAGTCTTCTGCACTTGAGATAATTGATAAAATTTGAAGCTATGTAGAGACAATCAACAGATAAGGGATATCCGTCGGGTTAGCAGTTTGACTATCTGACGAATAAATGTTGTTAAGCTTATCCATTGGGATACAATCACTACTCGATGGATGAGCAGTATCCATCGAGTGAGTAGAAATGAATGTGTTTGGAGTGGAAACTATTATGGACTCTGTGCTAATTGATGAGAATTTTGGCACAGATGTCTCAACAGTTCCTGAAAGAATTGGCAAGTGAGCCAACAAATCATCCAAAAGATGATGCTCACTTGCACTAGATTTTGGCTTCCCCAACAGATTTAAAGAAGGGGAATCAGGAATTGATGTATTGATCATATCCACATCCAGAGAGTTTGTGGGAGAATTTGGTGTTTGAGGTGCTTCTATAACTAAATATTTTGGCTGTGACTCCACATTTATTTGAACCACATCAAACTGACTTTAAAAAGGTGCAGTGAATGTGTCTTCAGCACCATTTTGCACAGTGTGTGAACCCTGTACATCCCCAAGGGTTTTTGGTTTCTTCTTTCTAGTATAGGTTTGGGGTGAGCTTGTGTCCCTTACCCTTTTGGCATGTGCTCTTGGCTGAGAGCTTTGTTCAATAGTCACATCTTTTTGGGAGGATGCACCTAGCAATGAGCTTATGTCCTTATTAAGCACTGCAGTTTGTTGGGAAACTGCAGTGTGGCTAGGCTGGGAAACACTCACCTCTCCAACCTTATCCTTTGGATTTTTTTGATGTTCACCCTGTCCCTCACCTTTCTTACCCACCTTCACACTCCCCTCTTTTGGTTTGGTGGTTTTTGCAACTGGCATCTTTTGAGAGATACCATAGGGGGCTTTCTTTGACTTGGATTTAGAAATTTTTGATGGTTTGGTAGCTTGGGTAGGAAACTGTTGGGTTATTGATACGGTTGCCAGAGCTACACTAGAAGGCAAAGAAATTTGCGAGGCTGGAAGAGTAGGGACAGCTGAACTTACCTCACTTACCTGAGGTGCCTCCATAACAGGAAAATAGAAGAGTGGCACCTCTTTGTGATGGTTTGCCCTGTTCAAATCTGTAATAATCCTTCTCTCTTGAACCCAACAATCTAATTTGTTGGTTGGGTTCTCAAGCACAATATCCTCAGAGAGGTGGTTAGCAATCATCATTAAAAATCTAGCATAATAAACATTTTTACCACTCTTATTTAACTCCCCTAACTTAAACCCCAACTCAATTATGATAAGATCACTAAAGTTGAAAAATTTATCAGTAACAAGCATGTAAAGCATGTTAAGCATAGAGATATTGACAGAATCAAAATTACTGATTTTACCAGAAAAGACGTTGGTAACTACATCACACAGATAACTCCATTCCTTTCTAAGACCCAACCTCCTAATTTCACTTAATTTAAAAGTAGAGAGTGCATAGTTCATGGACTTAAGCATGTTAATAATGTCAGTATCTGTGTGTGGTGAAGTTACAGTATTATCAGGAATCTCGAAACATGCTTTAAAAATGTCACTATTAACACAAAATTCCTTACCTTTAATAGTGAAATTGATAGTCTTATTAGCTAAGTTGTATGTAGCAGTTGTCCACATCTCTTCAACAACCTCACAGTAGATGGTGGGTGATTCTAGCATGGTATAGTTAAGTTAGCAGTTCTTCACAAAATCCATCATCTTGTGGTAGTCACCAGACTGTTGAATCCCCTTGTTCACAAGAGCAGTGAAGTTGTTCTTCTCATAAATAAATCCAGTTTGAAGCATTATCTTGACGACAGGTGCCATTGTTATAGAGTAAAAACTTGCAGAGAGAAAGTAAGTGCTTTTGAGAAAGAAAGAAATTAGAGCAAATGATTTGAGAATGATAAAAGTAAAGTAATGAAAATAAATTAAGCTTTTATACTATCTCAAAAATAACTGTCAAAAATAATAAAGCAAAATAAAGTAACCAATAAGAATTTCCCAAAGTAGCGGTTTAAAAAATAAACTGTAAAAATTCCATCAATTATCCGTCGTGTTATGCTTACAAACTGTAACTACTTAATGGATAATGTTCAGAGAATCAACGGCTAAGAATAAGAGAATTCGACGGATGAGGATAAATCAATTATTCGTCGAGTCATAAAATATTCCAGAAAAGTAATTGATTTTATTAACAAATAGTATACCGACGGATGATCAAACTCGATGGATGGTGATCAACCGTCGAGATGTAAATTTTGATTTAGCCAAAATTTTATCCATGACTGAAAAATCAATTAAATTTCTTGTTGCATTACAACTTGCAAACAATCTATAAAGATTCAAGAGTAATTTAGCATACCTAACTCACTTACCAACCTTGAAAAGGTGGATTCATCCAGTGGCTTGGTAAATATATCTGCAAGCTGCTTTTCACTTGGAACAAAATGTAGTTCCACAGTACCATTCATTATATGTTCCCTTATGAAGTGGTACTTGATGTCTATGTGCTTTGTCCTTCAATGTTGTACTAGATTTTTAGTGATGGCAATTGCACTTGTGTTATCACAGAAAATGGGAATCCTTTCAACTTGCAAACCATAGTCTAGCAATTGGTTTTTCATCCATAAAATATGTGCACAGCAACTGCCAGCAGCAATATATTCAGCTTCAGCTATAGAAGTAGAAACTGAATTTTGCTTTTTACTGAACCAAGACACAAGCTTGTTTCCTAAAAATTAACAAGTTCATGTTGTACTTTTTCTATCAATTCTACAACCTGCATAATCTGCATCTAAATAACCAGTTAGATCAAAACCAGAATCTCTAGGGCACCAAATGCCAAGTTTTGGTGTTCCCTTGAGATATCTGAAAATTCTCTTAATAGCTACTAAGTGAGATTCTCTAGGATCAGCCTGAAATCTAGCACACAAATATGTAGCAAACATTATATCTGGCCTACTAGTTGTTAAGTACAGAAGTGAGCCAACCATGCCCCTATAACTTGAAATATCCACAGACTTTTCAGTAGTGTTTAATTCAAGCTTAGTTGCAGTGGCCATGGGAGTTTTTGCAGATGTGCAATCCATTAGATCAAACTTCTTTAAAAGATCATAAATGTATTTAGTTTGACTAATGAATATTCCATCACTAACTTTCTTCACTTGCAAACCAAGAAAGTAAGTTAGTTCTCCCATCATACTCATTTCATACATACTTTATATAAATTTGGAAAACTTTTTGCAAAGTTTTTCATCTGTAGAGCCAAAAATAATGTCATCAACATAAATTTGAACAAGTAAACTAGAGCCATTAACATTTTTAAAGAAAAGAGTTTTGTCTACAGTACCTCTAGTGAAGTGATTCTCTAAAAGAAACTTTGACAAAGTGTCATATCAGGCTCTAGGTGCTTGCTTCAGTCCATAAAGTGCTTTCAAAATATAGTAAACATATTCTGGAAAATTTGGATCTTCAAAACCAGGAGGCTGAATAGACTTCCTCCTCCAAATCTCCAGTCAAAAATGCACTTTTGACATTCATTTGATAGACTTTGAAATTGGCATGGGCTGCATAGGCTAAGAAAATTCTGATGGCTTCATGTCTTGCAACAGGAGCAAATGTTTCATCAAAATTTATTCCTTCTTGTTGACAATAGCCCTTAGCAACCAATCTAGCTTTGTTCCTGACTACCATGCCATTTTCATCCATCTTATTTATGAATACCCATTTGGTGTCTATTGGATTCTTTCCTTTAGGCTTGGGCACCAGCTTTTATACCTTATTCCTCTCAAATTGGCTTAGCTCCTCCTGCATAGCTAAAATCCAATCAGGATCCAACAAAGTTTCTTCTACCTTCTTTGGTTCTTTCTTAGAAAGAAAGCTGATGTATAGACATTCTTCTTGAGTTGCTCTCCTTGTTTGAACTGTAGAAGATACATCACCACTGATGAGCTCAAAGGGGTGATCCTTTGTCCATTTCCTTTGTTGAGGTAGATTAGCTCTAGATGAAGAGGCCTCATTGTTGTCTTGATGTGTGATTGAGTTTATATTAGTAGAAACTCCCCCTGAGTTAATGGATCTTTGATTTGAGAAAGGGGAACTTTCTTTAAGTGATCTATTCTGACCTCCAGCTTCTTTTGATGACCTGACGGATGGTGAATTTTGAGTACCGACGGATGAAGCTGGTTGTCTCCCAACGGATAAAGCAGATTGTCTCCCGACGGATGAAGCATTATGCAACTCGACAGATGTTGAATTTTGTGCTTCATTGGTAGTGGATTTTTATGCATTATCCTTTGATACTATTTTTTAATCACTTTCATCATCACTGTCATCACTAACCATCTCCACATTATCAAATTTGAGGCTCTCATGATAATCTCTATCTTGCAGTCCTTCAATCTTTTTATCATCAAACACAACATGTATTGATTCCAAAACAATGTTGGTTCTTAGATTATAGACTCTATATGCGTTACCAACAGCATATCCAACAAAAAATCCTTCATCTGCTTTAGCATCAAACTTCCCATTCTGATCAGTTTGATTTCTCAAGATAAAACATTTGCAGCCAGAGACATGAAGAAAATTTAGAGTTGGCTTCTTGTTCTTGAACAATTGATAGGGAGTCATGCATTTTGCTTGATTAACCAGAGAAATATTCTGAGCGTACCATGCAGTATTTACAGCTTCAGCCCAGAAATATGTTGGTAACTTAGACTCTTTAAGCATTGTCCTTGCAGCTTCAATAAGTGATTTGTTCTTCCTTTCTACTACTCCATTTTGTTGTGGAGTTCTTGCTACTGAAAACTCATGCAAAATCCCATTTTCTTCACAAAATGCTCTCATGACAGAATTCTTGAACTCGGTTCCATTGTCACTTTTGATTCTTCTAACTTTGAAATCAGGATGATTATTGACTTGCCTTATGTGATTGATGATGATTTCACTAGCCTCATCTTTAGACTTTAGGAAATATGTCCAAGAGAACTTTGAGAAATCATCTATAATTACTAGGCAAAATCTTTTCCTTGAGATGGACAACACATTGACTGGTCCAAACAAATCCATGTGTAGCAGTTGCAAAGATTCTTCAATTGTTGAATCAAGCTTCTTTCTGAATGATGCTTTGATCTGCTTTCCTTTTTGGCAGGCATCACACAATCCATCCTTAGAAAACTCCACTTGAGGAATACCTCTAACGAGTTCTTTCTTTTCAAGTTCATTCATGGTCTTGAAGTTTAAATGGGATAGCTTCTTGTGCCATAACCAACTTTCATCCTAACTTGCTTTGCTGAGAAGACAAGTAACAGATTCTGCATTTGATCAGTTGAAGTCAGCTAGGTACACATTTCCTTTTCTCACTCCAGTGAGAACCACTTTGTTGCTCCTTTTGTTTGTCACAACACAGGCTTCAGAGTTGAAGTTTACTGAATTGCCTTTATCACATAGCTGGCTGATACTCAACTAATTGTGCTTAAGACCATCCACTAAGGCAACCTCCTCAATGATGACATTGTCTTTTAAAATCAAGCCATATCCCACAGTATAACCCTTGTTGTCATCTCCAAAAGTGATACTTGGGCCAGCTCTCTCCTTGAACTCTGTGAGCAGGGTAGAATCACCAGTCATGTATCTTGAACATCCACTATCCAAGTACCATAGATTCTTTTTGTTTCCCTGCACACATCAAAATCAAATCAAGTTGATTTTGGTACACAAGTTTCCTTGGGGCCTGCCTTGTTAGCTTTCTTTTTCTCTTTCTTAGGTTTGATCTCATTTGACTTAGGGATATCAGATTCATCCTAAGTTATTTGAGGTGGACCTTTGAAACCATTCATTATAATAGAATTATCATGCATATTTTGATTAACAGGAAATGGCATGCTACTAGTAAACATGTTATTCCAGTAAGGCATGCTAAATGGCATTTGTGGCATACTAAATGCAGCATAATAAGGATTAGGTGCAAATGGCATATTAGCAAACTGTGCATTCATATTTTGTGTAGACATAGCACTCATAGGCATAGAAGGCATGACATTTATGTTGGGAAAATGAGGTGGCACAGATATGGAAGTAGGCATGGCAGTTTTGCAATTAACAGACAAATGATTTACACTACCACACTTGACACAACTTTTTCTAGGAGCATATTTATCAGGTGTGTAGTTGTTATGCTTATTAATTCCTACTTTACCATTTCTATTATTTTTCTTTTTAGCCTCTGTTTTAACCTCAATCTTTTCATGTCTGTCACTCAATTGCTTGACAATCATATGACCAACATTAGCCTTTTTCTCCTTCATCACTTGACTGGATTCTCCTGGAACAAAATTCTTGGAAACTGATCCATATTTCTCATCTAACTTGGCAAGTTTGGCTTTACTCACAAGTTTGCTCACAGTCGACGGATGAGGATTTATATAACTCGACGGATAACCCTTTTTGCTATCCGACGGATGACCCTCATCATCTGTCGAGTCTACATCTGTTAGCAATCCTTCAACCAAATTGGATTCCAGGTTCTCCTTATTCTTCTTCCAGGCTGCATCACAAAAGGACTTAATACCTTGAACTTTGTTGATTTGATCATGAACATCTCTTGATGTTTTCCATGTATTAATCACCTCATGTTCTCGTTCAAGCTGCTTCTTCAAGATCTCTTCTTTCTTTAAGGACTCAGTTAATTCATCCTTAGCAATTTTACACTAAATTCTCAATTTTTCAAATTCAATGAACTAAGACTCTAGCACATTATTCCTCTCACTTAAAAATAAATTGTTTTCTTTGATTTTAGCATTTTCCTTAGTAAGAGACTTAAGTGTAACACTCAAATGATATAATTCTGTAGACATGTCATTTATTGCATCATTACACTCAGCTTTAGATAAATGTGCAAGGTTAGTGGTGATTACCTGATTACTTGAAGAACTTGTCTCTGTTTCATCAGACTTGGCCATTAGTGCTAGATTGACATAACCGATATCCTCATCCTCATCCAGACCATCTGCTGCCCAGTCATTTTCTTGTTTAATGAAAGCCCTTTCCTTTTGTTTGAGCAACTCAAAGTATTTCTGTTTATAATCCACAGGCTCAAACTTCTTTTTTCTGGAATTTGACTTTCTACACTCACTGGCAAAGTGCCTTGCTAAGCCACATTTGAAACATTTGAATTTTGATTTATCCACCATGTTTCTATTTGGCTTAGCTGCTCCAAAGTTCTTCTTGAACTTGAGCTTGGAAAATCTTCTAGAAAGAAATGCAAGATGTTCATCAATATCCTCCATATCATCTTGGCTCAAAGAATCTTCATTTTCTGCTACCAGCCCCTTGCCCTTATTTTCACAGACCTTTGAAGTTGATTTAACAGCTTACATCTTTATCTCCTTCTCTTTCTCTAACTCTGCAACTAGTACAATGGATCCTCCTTTCTTCATTTCTCTCTCCATCCTCTCATCTTTCTCTATTTCAAGCTCATAAGTTTTCAGGATGCCATACAGTCTCTCCAAAGTAAACTCCATGTAATCTTGAGATTTTCTCAATGAGACTGTCATAGGTTTCCATTCCTTTGGAAGAGATCTAAGGAACTTAAAATTGGAGTCTTTTGTCTGATAGACCCTTCCATGCAACTTCAGAGTATTTAGTAGTTTTTGAAATCTACTAAAAATGTCAGTGAGAGACTCACTATCTTCACTATGAAAGTGCTCATATTGCTGAATTAGCAGCTGCATCTTATTTTCCCTGACTTATTCAGTGCCATCACAGATAATCTGTATTGTATCCCAAACTTCCTTGGCAGTTTTACAATTGATGATGTTGTCAAACATGTCACCATCAACTCCATTTAATAGAATATTCATGGCCTTCTTATCCTTCCTGACTTGTTCAATATCAGGATCTGACCATATATGCCTTGGCTTGGGAACTGATGGCTCATTTCCAGTTGCAGCTCTCATTGGTACATGAGGGCCCCTCTCTATGCAATCTACATAAGCATCATCTTGAGAAAGTAAGTGAAGATGCATTTTTACCTTCCAATGATGGTAATTATTTTTGTCCAGAAAAGGAATCTTGACTCCTACATCCTTCTTGTCCATCTTGTTGTTTGTTGTGATCTTTAAACTCTTTGTTCTACAAGAGCTTGCTCTGATACCAATTGTTAATCCCTCACAATGCAACAAGAATTACAGAAGGGGGGTTGAATGGAATTCTTGAACCTTTTTCAAAAAGAATATAAAATGTTCTATCTTAATAATATATAAGTGTTTGATTTGCAAAGTGCGGAATAAGAAGTTAGTAAAATCAAAACACAAGTAATTAAAAACACAAGTCTTTAAAAAACTTCTGGTGGATTTGAATGTATCCACCAGAGATATATATTATATCAAGAGAACTCTGTGTAGAAAGATTAGCTCACAGCTGCTTACAAATATGAACAACTAAGTTTACAGAGAAATGCTAAGGATGCAGCTTACAATTGTTTCTCTGAGATAATGTTCTTAGTCTTGTTCTTTTCGTTCTATTTGCTACTTCTTGGTTTATATATCACCACGATTACAAAGTAATAAGACAAGATAATAAAACAAAACCTATCAAGTCTAATACTATGCTGCTTCATTACTCTATTCCAGCATCTTTGAATATCTCCATAATAGCATGGAAATGGCATGCTTATTTGTTCTCTAAAACCCAGTTGAATAGGCTTCCACATTCCTTTTGCATATACTAGACGCACGTGACTGTGTTGTCACTGTTAACAGATGTTTGAATTGATTATCCATCAGGTACATGATCATCCGTCGGGTTGCCTTGTTGATCATCCGTCGAGTGGCATTGTTGTTTATCCGTCGGGTAGCTATTTGGCACTTGACTTCATTTCATTTATGCAGAATTACAAGACATCATCTATGTACAATTAATCAACCTATTCTGCATATCTAATTAAAGTCAGCATGACTTGAGTGCTACTACAGAATCTAAACAAGGTGTATGCAGAAATGTGCTACAGACTCATTATTACATAAGCTACTCACTCGATGGATAATAAATCATCATCCGTCGGGACTATGTTGAGTCATCCGTCGGGACTATGTTGATTCATCACTATGTAAAATCTACTAAGGTGTTTTGCTAATGAAATCATCAAGTTCACAACATATCCACAACAAGTGTTTACCTCTCCAGGCTTAAATCCCCTGGATGCATCTACGGATAGTGGATCTGACATAGGTGCAGATCGGCAACTTGTTGACAATGATTCAGATTTACCTGATGAGTCACAAGGACCAGAAAGGATTCCAGTGAAAGCACAGTTCACTACAAGAAAATGTCAATAGACATCACACATTAGACATCGGTTAGGTTTGCCACTGATGTTAAAAGAATTTATAACATCACCCCGTGTTTTTATGATGTCTATGTTGTTTTAAAACATCGGTTATTTTAAAACTGGTGTCTAAAGTTCTAAAAAAAAATTCACTCCCCGCCCACTTTAGTTTTGTTTCCGCCTTAGCCAAATAAATTTCCCCCCTTAGCAAATATTCTTCCCCCTTTTTATTTTTCCCGCACGAGACACATAAGCTCTCTCTCATCCGACTCTCTCGCCCCGACTCTCTCACCCCACCATCATCATCTTCACCACTCACCACCCCCACTCACCAACATCACCGCCGCTCTGCTCACCACCATCATCTCCACCACTCACCACCATCATCTCCACCATCTCTCTCCATTTTTCTATGCTAAGCTCGTAAGAGGATAAGCTTGAATTAGGATCTTCTCTACTTGGTTATCATTTTAGAAACTCGAATTGGTAAGTGAATTTACTATGTTATTTTGAAATAGGGTCTTCTCTGTGAGTAGTTTTCAATTGGGGTTTTTTAAAATCGAAATCCTGAATTTTTAATTTTGGTTTTTTTTTGAAATTGTAACCCTAATTTACTTATTTGAATATGTTTAATAGAATTGACGTTACCGGAGATGATATTAGTATTAGTACATCACTGTCGCTTGTTATTTATCTGTTGCTTTAAATTTTATATCTGATGATGAGCTTTAGATTTACTAGAATAATTTTGATTGGTTGCATAAATAAGGAACTACATATGTATGTGATAGTTAAAGTACATGTGAAAGAAAACTGATCCAATCTATGATCTTTTTGTTTATTTTGGTTTTATATTATGACCTTTTACTTGCCTTTTAGTTTGGATCTAGAGGAATGAACATCTAAAAGCTTGTTTGTGCTCGTCAGCTGGATCTTTCCTGCAAAAGGTCGTCACTGATTAATGATGTATCACATATTTATGTTCGAAATAGCTCATGTTGCTTTAATTTTGTGGAAAGTTGAAACAGATGTATGTGTTATGCTCTGTAGTTGACAAAACAAAAATTTTGTTGAACACTATGACCTGGTTTAGTTTTGGTTGAGTCTTGTATGTGTCTAAAAATAACATGTTGTTAGTTAAAACTTAAATATGGATACTACTTTTAGTATTCTGATTTCTGTATTATTGTTGCAATGATTCTGTATTGGCTACTAAGAACTTGATGCTTATTAACATGATTCGCGGGGTTGAATGATGTGGGAAACTTCAGATCTTATAATAAGACTAATACATGATTAAGCTCCCAAATGAATAGGTTTGGTGATCATGTGAATTTCTCATCTGGGCCTTCTTCTCACTCGAGGTTCATGCCTCTGAGTCCTCGGAGGAACCATTCCCAGAGCTTTTGGTCAGCTTCGCGCTGTCTTTCTGTATGGTTTTGTTGTGATACTTGCTAATTTCTTGTCTGCATTTTTTGGTGCAGTGTAGTGAACTAAACATATCTTTAAATTAAGCTTCCTAGCATGACCTCTTAGAGTTGTAGTAAATTAGAACTCTCCTTTCTACAGATCCCTTTTGGGGAATCGTATCCAAGGTTCGATTCCTCAGGAACTAGCCAACATCGCTACTCTTCAGGAGCTGTAAGTGAAAATGTGATCTATATGACTTGGATTTCAAGTATAACCTTTGGTTGACTTAATCTGAGCTGAACTTTTCAGGTTTTTGGAAGATAATCTACTTGAAGGGCCTATTCCTCGAAACTTTGGAAGTTTGATTGGCTTGAGGAGATTGTAAGAATTACAATTACATGCCTAAAGGGTTCTTCATGGAGGGCTTTTATCTATTACATAATGTGTTCTCATTTTTATCATAATTAAAACATAATTACATAATGCTTTAACACTTCTATCATTATTTATCTATTGATGGAAATCTTGCAAACAATCTTCACAGCGTTGTTTCTGCAAATAAATTAAATGGAACAATACCAGAAACATTTGGCAACCTGAGGAATCTAGAGGATTTGTAAGTACTACTTCATCTATACTGTATATTTCTAAGTTTAACATAGTCTTAAAATTATCTACTCCTTGCAGTAGGATAGATGGGAATGATTTCTCTGGGAAGATACCCGATTTCATTGGAAACTGGATAAATATGACAAGACTGTGAGTAATTTTCGTCGATTATGCTTCAGTTTGGTTCTACTTGGTTGTTAGTACATATTCTAGAAACTACGGTTACATATACCTCTCAATAAACTTCAAATTTTGTGCAGGGACTTGCAGGGAACAGGACTGGAGGGTCCAATTCCATTGAGCATCTCCCGTCTGAGAAATCTAATAACACTGTAAGAACTGCTCAAATATCTAGCCAATGTTTAATACCTTCATGACTTTCTATCATTGTAGTTGATTTTTGGTTTGGACTTTTGAGATCAGTTGATTACTTCTGTGCTTTCTGTTGATAGGAGGATATCTGATCTGACTGGAAGAAATTCGACTATCCCAGATTTAAAAGATATGCAATCCTTGCATGTGCTGTAAGTCGTACATAAATTTTGTCTGATGCAGATATGTTTCCATGAAAAAATTAGTTAACATTTATTTCTTTTGCAGGATATTAAGAAATTGCTTGATCAATGGTGCACTTCCAGAATACTTTGGAGTACTTGGTCAACTAAAAACCCTGTAAGCTAACTTTTATTATTGCTCAATCCGGTACTAATTTCTGGTAATGGAGTTCCTCACAATGTATGTCTGTGCATCCCCGTGTGAGGGATTACAATGTACTATATATGTTTTCACAGATGCATTAGTCGATACAAGCACACAACAGAGACCTATATTTTTAAGTATTACTATATAGAATTCATTAGCACATTCAGAGACTCTCCTTATAATAATTTAGTTACACTGTTCTGTCTACGCATATAAAGAAGAACATTGTAAATTATGAGGGTACTTCTGGATTTTACCAGATTCAATGGCGCTCTTAAACGACCTTAGTATACAATATCTGTATGTGAATTTGTTTCAAATACTTCTTATAAGAAATTATTACCTGTTTACTTTAGCCTCTATGTAATTTGCAAAATAATGTACTCAGAAGTGTGACACCAACTTGTAATCGAATGTAGGTATCTCAATCACAATTCATTGACTGGAGAGATACCAAGTTGGATTTCTGGCAGCAAAGAAAATTTGTTAGTTCTTTACACAGCTTTTAGTTCAATATATCATCTAGATTTAGAGAAACCACATGCCAGGATGGATCATTATTAAGTTCCATGTTTATCATATTCATAAATTTCATAATTGTATTGGCTGCAGTGATGTATCTTACAACAATTTTTCATGGAGAGCTAAATATAACTGCCAGCCATCTAATGTGTAGGTTTCTTCCTGCTCCATATACTCTCTAAACTAAATATCAATATTTCTTTAAATTCCTTTTGTATCTTTTATAGGAATCTTGTATCCAGCATGTCATCTTCAAATAACAATTCGTAAGTTTCTATAGACATGATATCTACTAGTTTTTAATAAGCACGCCATGAACTAGCTTAGTTTATTTTGTAGAGTTGCTTGGTGCATAAAGAAAGATCTTCCCTGCTCCTGAAAACCTCAATGTAAGTGCAACAACAATCTTACTCTTCAACTATGATGTTGAGTTGCTTCCAAATCAAGATCACCTCCATATTCTGAGACAAAGAGCTATTGTGAAACCCGCAGATTACTCACTTTTATCAACTGTGGAGGGGCTACAACGGAGTGGGAGTCATGGACTGGATATAGCTGCTCTATTACAAAGTCCTCAAGCATCAAAGTAAAGTTATTGCAAAACCAGCTTACTAGTGTGCACAGCTTTGTATCATAACAGGGGGAACTAGTGTGACTCTTAATTTGGTTGATCTGATCTTGCTGAAAATCCTGTAAATATTTCATCAAATAATCTTTGTAGTTTGCACTGGCAGTGTAGAATTTCAAATATAATTAATTCTCAGATCTTCCAATTACAGCATTTAACTTCAAAAATAAAAATAGTGCTGAAATACTGAGATGCAAACACGTATTTTAATGAATTAATACTGATGTCAAAAAATAATAGTACATCACTTTTAATGAATAAATACTAATATCTCAAAAATAATTATACATCATTTTTAAAGAAGAAAAACTGATGTCAAAAAAGTTAATGTACATCATTTTTGATAAAAAAACTAATGTCAAAGATAGACATATTCTAGTGTAAATTGAACATAGACATCACTTTGTTTGGGATATAATTGATGTTTATGTGCAACTATAGACATCGCATTTTACTGAATAAATCGATGTTTAATATCTGATTTTACATCACCTAAAAGAAAATATATGATGTCTATGTGGTAAAAAACATAGTTCATTATATGTTTAATCTGTTGTAATAAGTGTAATTTATTTATTAAATTATTTATTTCTAACATTTTTTTGTAAAAAAACAATGCATGGACATCAGTTTTTTTTCCAGAAACGATGTCTAAGCTAGTAAAGACATCGGGTTATGGCCGATGTCTAGAATAGACATCACCGACATCAACATCGGTTGCCAAACAGCATAGACATCGGCCAAAAACCGATGTCTATGGATTTTTTTCTTGTAGTGGTTGTTTATTGACAGTCAGTGTCCTAAGCGATAAATTTGTTGCAAGCTTAACAATGTAATCAAGGCTATAATACGAAGACCTGAATCGGGGTTAGTCCTCTGTGAACCAAACCAGTTGCACTAGGCGTCAATAGCTCGCGAAAGGAATCTGGGTATTATTTTTAGAAGAATTTTTAAATTAAGGAACGTACTTGGATTGAACGTTTATCTGTTAAAGTACGAGAAGAGGTGCGCCGGGTATACAGCTAAACTGCTCTAGAGATTGGCGAAGCTCAAAGTTTAATTGTTACATTAAATAAATTAATTTAGTGGACTTTAATATAATTTATTTAATAAACTTAAAATAATTTATTTTATAAACTTTAAATATATTTATTTTATAAACCTAAATTAATTTATTTATATAAGTTATATTTAAGTTTATTTTATAAATTAATTTAATTATAATTCAAACTTAAATCAAAAGAAAAAAAGAAAAAAAAAACAAAATAAAAAAAAACAAAAAAAGAAAGAAAAAGGAAATGAAATAAACAAAAAACCTGGCAACCAAATGGTCGCAGGTTAGAAGATCAGGAGGTTGGTTTTTGTTTTAGTTTTACAATTTGTTAGTCTTAGGTTTTTATGTTAACAAGTAAAGAAACCAAAATCTAATTGTTCGCATGTTGCTAACTACAACGTCGTAGGTTGGCATTTTTGCTGGTTCAAAAATCCTTAGTCGCGGGTTAGCAGTCCAAGCTCCTCAGCCATAACTTTATTGATTAATTCAATTAATTAGTGTGGCTCAATTTCAACCACATATTTTCAATTGAATATAAAGTCTACACAAGCAACAGAAGCTTTCAGCAATCAGATTGTTCTGTTCATCTTCTCTCCCAAGAGAGCTGGTAAAAATAAAAGCAAAGAAAATACAGAGAAGCTCAAGCTCATTGTATATCCGTTTAAGTTCTCACCGGAGTAAAGTTATTCTGCTCGGTTTAACTCTTGTTTATTCATAGGGGCATTATAAACATTACTCGGTAATTAAATCCTTGTACAAACAAAAGTTAGATCATTGTATAGGATTTGATTTCTAAATCTTTGTAGAAGCTTGGAACTTTGTTATTCTTAAATTGTAACCGGCTAATTTACCAGAGTGTAGCAACACCCCTCGCGGATTTTTATACGAATACATATTTCCTCGAATATCTTGTGTTCCTCATTTTATCGTCCCAAACACTATTCCTTTCAAGAACATGAAACCATTAATCGAGCAATAAATTTTATATCCGCAAAAGATTCGAAAGAATTTTTTAATTCAGTGATTATCGTATTCAACCCCCCCTTCTACGATAATTCAGGACCTAACACATACATATCAATAAAAACTCTTTTAGAAATAGCTTTGCGGGTTTTAAATATTACCCAGTTGCGTATGCAATCCTATTATTACATAATTCTCTTATCAGTTAGGGTTCTCACATGATACAGGGTATGACTTACAAGGTATTGAACACGGTTATTTAGAGACATGGTATATAAAACAGTTTATAAAGATTTCCATGGTCCAAAATATAAAACAAGATGAAAGATTTATGTGAGGTTTCAACAGTGCATAAATAGAGAAGTTCAAGTACAATAGTTCTGGAATAAGGTACAATAATATACAGTAGGGTTAAACAGAGGAAAAACTGGAAAATATCCCCCCTTATCTACCCCTAACTTCTACCTAACTACTACTACTGCAACCAACACTAGTTCTGAAATACAACATAAAAAGAAAAAGGGATCCTGGGATCTGACCAAGTATCCCAAAGCCTACCAGTGCTAAAAAAGAAACAAACAAATAACAACTATTACGGGCTCCACCAGATGTCCTGTCTGATCTCACAACCTCGCTATCCATCAAGAATCTCCCTCAACACTGCCAGCATCCAACAAATGATCTTATGCACCCTCTAGGCCTCAGCCTCTGCATCACTAGTAGATGGTCCCTCGTCCAATCTTCTCCGGGCAACCTGCTCCCCCATCTGAATCCGGACTCTCTAGTCATCCTCCATAACTGAAGTCCTTTTCCTAGACTCTCGAGCTAGCCTATCCACTAGAGCTCCCAACTCAAGAATGCGGGAGTAAATAAAATTTCGATCTTGGGCTAACTTGCCTCCAATCTGGGCAGGCATAGTCGTAGAAGGCATAGCAAGATCTCGCTCAGGGGATGGAATCTCTGGAATGGGTCTTAGGGGAGACACCTGCATAGGGACCTCACTGCTCTCTAATGGATCCTCCTCAGGGTCTGAACTAACATACACAGGCTCCTCTGAAGAGGGCGAAATAGGGTCAACTAGGGTACCGGTCAAACTAATCTCTGAGTCGGAATCACTACCACTACTGGGGTCCTGAGATGAAATATAAAATAGTAGCCAAGATACAACATTAGGGTTGAATAAGACTTCAAATAACTCCACACCCTAACTCTAGTTGCTACCTTGACCTAATCTATTTACTTAGACTGTACCTAATAGTCTAACTCAACTCTATATGAGTCGACACACTCTGGCAATATATATACACCCAAATACCCTTTTATCCTAACTTGTCTCAGGGACTAGATCATGTTGCTCTGATACCAACTTGTCCCTCAATCTCGGGGTTAGGAAATGAAGACCCACACACCATTAACTAATATAATAACAGCGGATATAATAAACCCCGATTAAACACTAACAGGATCTAAACGGGATTAAGTATGAGACAAGATTACAACTACAAACCAGAATAATAATAAGTTTAAATTTATTCGATTCCGACATGGAACTGAAAGATAACCCATTATATCTGATCCAACTGAAACAATCCTTCCAACTTAAAATATTTGAGCAAAGAATCTCAACTGCCATGGTTAGTAAAATATGTGAGAAAAGAATCTCAACAAGTAACTATATAAACAGTTCTATAATGCAGTAACAATATCAATATCAATATACGAGGCATTCTACTTTAAATATCAGGTGGTAGATTTCTATATCTGGCTATAAAAGGGTTATGAAGAAGGATTTGGGCTTTCAGGAATCAAAGCTCAGGTTAGGGTGAAAGCCGACATTTATCTCAAATCATTACCAGGACTTCAAAGTGTTTCTCAATAGAAGGAAACAATCAATCAGACTTTGAAACTTATCATCAATGTAAAGTGACAGGGTTCACAACATTATAATCAAAATGAAGACTCGAGTTTTTCCATTTCATTTCATTTCATCTTTTAAAGAATAAGGAGCAACTGCTCCAAGTATATAAACATTTTTATCTTTATAAAGTATAAGAGAACCTTTGATTGGAATATCCATCTTGAAATTATAATACGGGTGATCAGCCCGTACCGACCTCCATTTGGTCGTTATGGTACCTATGGCATTATATCCTTATATTGGACTAGCCCCGCTAGCCTCTTACGTGACTGGACTAGTCCTACTAGCCTCTTACGTCTCTATCCAATCCATCAGGAATTCATTTGGAAAACCTTGTATTGGAAGAAGGAAAAGAGTTGACGAAATTCATTTTAGCATTACTAAGAATGTGAAATCATTTGGACTCAATCAAGTCCAAAATCATCCTTAAGTTCAATTTAAGATTTCAAGGAAAATGAACAGATCAAGCGTAAACAAGTATCAATATAAAGGAACTGAATCAAATGATAAACAGGGTTAACTAGTTCCAATTCATGAGAGTTTCAACAATCAACTCATGACAGGGTTCATGGGTCAACGAAGAATTTGGATTGATCAAGAAATTAAGTAAGGAAGAATGTAAAAGTTCTTGTAGGGTTTACGGTATCAGAAGATAACAAAGGAAATAATACGATATTCAGGGTACGAATCAACAGGGTTACTATAAAGGATCGAACGTGGTCTGATATCAAATTGTCAAAAGAACAATATCAGGGTTTCTCAGAATCAATAACAGGTATATCACAATTGCAATAAAAAGCCTCTAGATAATCATGGCATAAATAATTTCCTCTCTATAAATAATTCACAAGAGAAGGAAGAGTTACTTTCCTTAAATCGCTTTCCTGCTTAACGGGTACAGAGCTACAACCACCTAAGATTCATTTCCCTTTTCTAGCCTGAAAGCCTCCGTTATCCGGATCTACAATCCAAAATAGAATCCTTAATCAGCAACTTACTCGACACTCGACGTTTCTCAGAACGCCTAGCGATTACCACATATCGCGATAACTTTTAACTCGTATACACATGCATAATCATAGTATACTCATATAACACATAGCAAGTATATACTTGAACATATTCTCATAGCATGCATTACGATATACTCGTATACTCCAAATTTACAATTAATCATCGAATCACATAGTACGACTCAACGATATCACATAACATATTATACCTCAATACTCCAAACCCTAATTATATAACCTTATGTCAAAACAACTCATCCTTTCCTTTTTAATCCCAAAATTCAAATCAAAAACACATAGTAAACCAAACAAATAACTCGACAACCAAACAACTTATTCCTTTCTTTTTAACTCAAAAATTTGAACCAAAATAATGTAACCAAGCCAAGAAATCAACATGTAACCACTTATTGTCATCATGCATTCACTTAATCTTACATGCAACTTTATAAATCATATATCACTTAATAACAATCATCTTGCAAGTTCAAAGCAAGATAAACCATATAGTTCAAATCAAAAACTACCCATTCGAGTTCTTTCCTTTAAAACGGAACTTGACTACAACTTAAATTAAATAAATCATTTCATAACGATCATTTATCACAAAGACTCGAATCAAACAAGTTATTTGATCTACTTCCTTCTTAAAAAAAGCACCATTCGGCCCTAATTAACAAGACAACATGCAACTCTTAAATTAACATGCAAAGTCAATTTTTATATTTAAAGCTTATCTTCACTCAATTCTTAACAAGAAAACCCTTTAAACTATTTTTCTTTTGCATAAAATCGAACCAGAATCCAATCATCAACATGCAAGTCCAAAAATTATCTATTAACTAGCAATGATCAACATGCAAGCCCAAAAGTTAATTATTAACTAACAATGATCAACATGCAAGTTTAAGAATCAAGCATAAACTCAAGTTCAAACCACAACTCATCCATTCAAATCATTTAAAAGAAAAACCGAACCAAAAATTAGATTTTTAAACCAAAACCCTTTGCAAAACTTGAATCAAAATCAAACCCCCACCCATTACAAGCAAAAAATCGAACCAACATCAAAACAAAATCAAAAAATAGCACATAATTTAGGGCACAATACTCTCTTAAGATCACACACCAAGAAATTATGTTTTCTTAGATATAACCAAGAGATGTTGATGCAAAAACCTTCTTAAACAATTACATGCAAAGAGTATATAGATAGAGGAATGAAAATGATAAAGATCAATGATAAGATCTTTAAATTCCAAGTAGAATTTAGTGTTGCATGCAAGAGAGAGAGAGAGAGAGAATTCGGGAGAGAGAGGGAGAAAAGAAAAGAGAAAGAAAGAGTGATCCAAGAGGAAGAAGAGAGTGGGGAGGAAGGAAGGAAGAGTGGGTGCATTTATAAGTGAGTGGAGGGGCAAAATAATCTTTTGCCAACTAATTCTAGAAACTTCTTTTCTTTTATTCAAAAACTCAAAAATGAATTTGGATAATACATAACTCCCTCAGAAAAGGTGAAAATGACATGAATAAAAATTTTAGAATATAGATTTTGAAATCAGCTTTCTAACCATATTTTAAAATAATTTTTGAGCATACGATTTATTTTATTTGAATTTTACAAGGTTACGCTTAAAATAAAAATACAACCCGATAAAATCATTTTAAAATACGCCGATCATGAAATAATTTCATCAATCATTTTTAGAAAGTCTCTAGGACTATTTTGAAGATAATAAAGCAAATTTCATGCATTTACCATACTCAGATAATTTTATAAAAATATATAAAGGTTCAATAAACCTTATTTAAATAATATAAATCCCTTAAAATCATTTAAAAATTTCCAGATCACATAATCATGCACATTAACAGGCAACAACAAAAACTCACATATCATGACTCATTTTGAAATATGCTTAAGCATAAAAATTTCTCTTTTTTATTAATATTCAATTTTCGCATAACGGGTCGCGTCCTGACTAACGGCCCGACGCTGAGCGTTTTCAATTACGCTTCACAATCATACTCTCTATACTAGCTGACATGTCAAATTGGAATATAATATTCATTTAAATATTTCTATTTAACACATAATTCATATTCATATGCTTAAACACCTTAATCCCTTTTCAAGACGGGTTCCATTCAACTTGACGGTCCGACAACACAGCTTAGCCTTTTAAATGACTCATCAAACTGAAGCGAGTTACTTTACGTTCCCAGTTACTATTATACAATGATAACAGTTAATCCATGTTAGGTCACACAACACTGTAGAGGGGGGTTTAATACAGTGTTTTCACAATCAAATCGATTTAACACAAGTATGTAACAAAGATTAAGTATATTGAATAAACTCTGTTATAATAAGAATTGTTGTTCTCTCTCAGTGATAAACAAATATCACTAAGAGCTGCTAGGTTACAATGTATAATCTTCTCGATAATGATAACACATATAGTCTAAACCCTAAGTCTGTCTTTATATAGTACACAGTTACAAGATAACTTCTAATTGATATGGAATATAATTTTATCTCCTAAAATATAAGAATCAGATATCTTTTACAAGTCTTCTTGTCTTCTAACTCTTTCCATGCATATCTTCTTTTGTTTTAGTCTCGATCTTCTACTGTAAATCAGCTTCCTTCCTTATATGAAAGTCTTCCCGCACTTAAGTTCTGATATGATCTTAAGTTCTGATATTAAGTTTTGACTTCCAGTAAGTCCTGATTTCAGTAAGTCCTGATATGTCCTGTTTGTTAAGATCTGAAAACTAAACATGAATCATATTAGACATGACATCTCAAAGATATCTAACAATGTCTCTCAACTTGTAAATTATGCAAAATATACAAGTTAATAGATTTGATGATGTCAAAAACATTTAAGTACAAATGCAATAAGAGTTTAACTAGATAACTAACTACAACTTACAGTCCTTGTAGCTTTTATGAATCTCACTAAGTCAATCTTAAACCATAATGATTCTTGACAAAGTTTGATATCAGCTTTTCTTCTTTAATCCTCAGGACTTGAGAGAGTGTAGTCTTGACTTGCTTCATCTCTTCATTTTGACTTCCAATCTGATAGATTGCAGTCCTTAAAGCAGAAATATGGTTTCTTTTTAAACCATCATTCAGTCTTATTACCCTAGGATGAGAAGAATCTTCATTGTAGCTTAGACATTTCTCATTCAGTAACACTTCAAGCTTAGCACTTTATTGGAATTTCACTTCCATCATCTTCAACAATACTAGGAATGAATTCTGTAACTCTTGAACCAGATATTCTTGCTTTATCTCTGATGTTCTTCAATATGAACTTTGACCATCTCCTGGTAATATCAGACTTTACCTCTAAAAGGTAATGAAAGAATTGAAGTTCTTTCAGTGATTTGTTCAGCACATATGATTCTGACATCTGATATGTCCTTCCATTTTCAAGAAATAGAATCATATTTTCCTTAACATTGTGCTTCTCATGAGCATCCAGTACCACTTGAACAGAGATAACCTTATCAAGTGTGTAACATCTTCAAGCGGTTTGTTAGTCAATAGAAATGGATCTCTAGTAGCAACTTCAATTCATGTCTTAATCTTAGCTTCATCATAACCTAGTCCAGCCCTGTCTCTTGGTTCTCTAGCATTTAACCCAATAGTCATGAAAGTAGACAGCAGTTGGCTTTTTTTTGGATCTAATGGTTTGACATTTTTTCCACAGAAGTTTCTTTTTATCAGCTACTTCCATCTTGTCTAAATCAACTTGAGCACTGTCAGAGGTTGATGTCTTGATGACTTTAGCAGAACTTGCTGTTTCAGTTATAACTCATTGTTCTTCACTCTGAACAACTTGAGCCTTGTCAGAGGTTGTCTTCGATTCTTCAGAAATCTTCTTTCTTTTCAGAGTTTGAACATCTTCATCTTCAGCAAGAGTGTCATTAGTAATTTGAACCATTTTGCATAGAGGTTTTATCAGGATTTGACAAATTTTCATCTTCTGTGGCTTAATTGGTTCATCAACTTTTCCTTTCCCTTTGTCTTTGGGATCAATCTCAGATTGTGATCTTGTTTTGGGCTTTGATGCCTCAGTATTTGACTTCTCCTTGATGACAATGCCTTTACCTTAGGCCTTGGAGGTTTCTTTGTAACAAAAGCTTTTGGCTTTAGATTTTTCTTTTCAGCTTTGAATCTAGCTTCTTCCTCCTTAAGATTTTTTAAATCCATTCCTGGATTATGCTTCAGAAATAATCTTCTAGCAATTTCCTCATCAAGTGTCTGAATCTTGGGATCCTTATAGTAGACAACAGTCTGCTTTCCCTTGAGCTTCAGAGTTTGCATGAACTTTTGAGAATCTTGACTTCCACCTTGTATCAGAACATCAGGCTTTGTCATCAGATTTTGCTCATCAGAACTTGTTATTCTTGAGTATCAGTACTTGCTATCAGATTTTGAGTTTTAGCAACTTCAGAACTTATCTTTTTTTTATGAGAAGATCTTATTTCATCTGTAATTAGTTTCCTAGAAGAAACCTTGATGCTGTGCTCTTTACTCTGAACTTGACATCTACCCTTGCTAGGGTTTCCCTGGTCATCACCTTCATCATCTTTCTTTTTCATTATTTGATCATTAGAGCATTTGGACTTAACTATCTTCTCCCCTTTTTTGGCATCATCTCATAATAAGAGTGAGAGAAGAAGTTCCACTGAAGATTGAATATTATTCAATTGAGCCTGTCGAGAAGCTTGATTTTCTAGAACCTCGGAGATTTGGTCCTGTTGCTTCTCTTGAGCTTTCTCAATTGCTTCTACCTTTTCAAGTGTAACTCTGGATATGTCGATTCAAATTCAACATTTGTTTGTCAAATCAGCACAAATTATTAGTAACCACAATTTTGATCAAAGCATTCATCAAGAAATACAGTTCAAGTAGATAAAGTAAAGATTAACAGCCTTCAATGGGAACATTCACATGCACATAATACGAGATAAACAAAGACTAAATCTTGCAATCAAAAGAAATTTCATTAAAATATTAAAAGAGTATATTTTATGAAATTTGTAGATTACATGCAAAAGACTACATGATAATCCTAGTCTAAGATGGTGAACATTAACAGCCTTGGTCTAAGAAGGAAAGCTATCGATTAGTTCCTCCTGTTGCTGACAACTAGCACTTCAAGACGGATGCTCCGTTCTTGCTGAAGAAGAGCCTCTCTCCGTTCTTCTTCCAAGCGATCAAGATGGAGTTGATTGTCCTTCTCAAAGAACAAGAGATTTTTCCGAACCTCTTGTGGAACCAAGTTCCATATCTCATGGGGGATGGCAGTGACGTGCTATTCCTGTTCCCAGTCACCACAACTGAACTCAACGTTGAAGTTTACATAGTACATAAACATGTTTACAAGAACCATTTTTATGAAAGAGGAAAATAGTGAGAATTAAAAGAGAGAGAATGATTCTATGTGAGAATAGAAGATGATTTGTCTGAGATGAAATGTCGGTTAAATAGCCAATGGAATATCAAGGGACTAGAGGGCTGATTAATGATTAAGTGTAGAGTTAACTTAATGAGCGTCTCCCTAGACACATGTGTAATGATTTAGGCAATATGTGAACAGTCAATATTTAAAGCATGAGTTAATGGGCACGAGAAATAAGTAATGATTATTGTGCACATGCAGTTTTTCAAGATAAACAAGTTTACCACTAACCCCATTGATTATGACTGTTTTTTTTATCTCACCTAATTATATTCTGATTAAATATGACCGTTTCAGTAATTACCACAAATAAGTCAAGTAAAAAATAATGCCACGTAAGCATCAGAGTTTCCATCAGGATTTAATATCAGAACTTGACTATTATCAGATTTTAACAGTCATCAGAATATGGCTTCTGTACTCAAAAAGTGAATGTTTGTATCTGTGATTCTTCATACAAATACTGACTTGTTTCTTCAGAGTTTTATCATCAAAACTTCCATCAAAACTTGTCCTCGGAATTTATGCATATGACACTTAACTGTTTATCTGAAACAACTTGATCACCAAAGTAATTTTCATTATTCATATGGAGTGAAAGTGTGTGTATTAGAAAATTATCAGATAAAGATTAAAATCTGATAAACTTCAGTACATCTTAGAAATAAGGCATAACTAAGAAAAATGTTTAAATCTGTCATTAATAATGAAGTCTACTATAGGATAAATTTGTGCATGAGTCCACCTCAACTGTTTGTGCTCATTTTATGCATCTTTTAGAATTCTTTTTCACAGTGGCTCCTCAGTGTAAATGAGTAACAACTGCTTATCAGAATTTATGCTATTATCAGAGTATTTCTCCAGTAATCAGAGAATGTGAAAAGTCACCAAGAAAAATTTATTTGCTTTTCTAATGCATATAACTTAATACCAGCAATGCATTTGGGTCTTCCCTTCCACATATTTACTCTAGATCTCAAAGGAGTACCTGACTTTAATTTTCTTTTTTTTTCTTTTCTTCTGATAAGTGAGGCTTATCAGCATTTAGGTTATCCTTAAGATTTACTGACATCAGAATTTGACAGATAAGATGCAAGAATCTAGTTTGTGACTTAGTAATAAGATACACAAAGTAAATTTGATTGCTTGTGTTAATGAATTTCCACATAAACAACTAATTTAAACATGGGATTTCTAGTATGTTAAAGATGACTAGGTCAGCATCTAACACAGTTATACTCATTGGATTGAATAGTCACAGAACATTCAAATCACTATCAGAGTATATAGATCTATATCAGATAACAATCAGCATTTAATGTATTTCAATTTAAGCACTTATCACATGGAAATAAGACAATCTTTAAACACTGATCATAAAGTCTAATGCATGAGAACAAAAACTAAGCAGATTTAGAGAAAGAACCTGAAACTATTCCAAGTTCAATTACCAGTCTTGTAAAGGTAGCTTCACATAGTCGTTTTGTGAAGATATCTGTTAGTTATTGATCTATTGGAACAAAATGCAATTCCACTGTACCTTCCATCACATGTGCCCTTATGAAATGGTACCTAATTCCGATGTGCTTTGTCATTGAGTGTTGAACTGGATTACCTGTCAAAACAATAGCACTTTGATTATCACAGTAAATAGGTATTTTAGAAAATTCTAACCCATAATCCAGTAACTGATTCTTCATCCAAAAAATCTATGCATAATAGCTTCCTGCAGAAATATATTCTGCTTCTGCAGTTTATGTGGAAATTGATTTCTGTTTCTTGCTAAACCAAGAAACTAATCTGCCTCCAAGAAATTGGCAGCTTGCACTTGTGCTTTTCCTATCTATTTTGCATCCTGCAAAATCTGCATCTGAGTAACCTACTAGCTTAAAATATGATTCTCTAGGATACCACAATCCTAGATCAGCTGTACCCTTGAGGTACTTGAAAATTCTTTTCACAGCTATTAGATGAGATTCTCTTGGATCAGCCTAAAAACTTGCACAAAGATAGGTAGCATACATGATATCAGTTCTACTTGTAATTAAATAGAGTAAAGAGCCAATCATACCTCTGTAGTTAGTAATATCTACTAATGAACCAGTATCTTTATCTAACTTGGTTGCAGTGGCCATGGGAGTTGATAAAGTTGAACAGTCTTGCATTCCAAATTTCTTCAGTAAATTTATGGTGTACTTGGATTGATTGATAAAAGTACCTTCTTCATTTTGCTTGACTTGAAGTCCCAGAAAATAACAAAGTTCTCACATCATACTCATTTGATATCTTGACTGCATTATCTTTGCAAACCTTTCACATAGTTTGGCATTTGTAGAAGCAAATATGATATCATCAACATATATATGTACCAAAAGTAATTCCTTTCCATTTTTGAGGTAGAACATTGTTTTATCAATTGTACCTCCGTGAAATCCACTTTCCAGAAGGAATTGAGCTAAAGTCTCATACCATACTCTTGGAACTTGCTTAAGGCCATAAAGTGCTTTGTCAAGCCTGTAGACATGATTTGGAAATTTTAAATCTACAAAGCCTGGAGGTTGTTCAAAATACACCTCTTCTTCCAATTCTCCATTGAGAAAATCACTTTTCACATCCATTTGAAAGACTTTAAACTTTTTGTGAGCAACATAAGCCAAAAAGATTCTTATGGCTTCCAATCTAGCAACTGGTGCAAATGTTTCATCATAATCAATACCCTCCTATTGAGAGTAACCCTTAGCAGCCAGCCTTGCTTTATTCCTTGTAATTATGCCATCACTATCAGTTTTATTTCTGAACACCCATTTTGTGCCAATAATGGATTTGTTCTTTGGTCTTGGCAATAGGGTCCAGACTTTATTTCTTTCAAATTCATTCAACTCTTCCTGCATTGCTTGCACCCAATCAGCATCTTGAAGAGCTTCTTCCACTTTCTTTGGTTCAGTCTGAGATAGAAAAGAATGATAGAGACATTCATTTGATGTTGCAGTTCTAGTTCTGACACCTGCTTCAGGATCTCCAATTATTAAGTCAGGTGTACGTGATTTGGTCCACTTGCTTGCAGATGGAAGTTGATTTCTAATATAAGATGTCATATCTAATATGATTCATGTTTAGTTTTTAGATTTTAACAAACAGGACATATCAGGACTTACTGAAATCAGGACTTACTGAAAGTCAGAACATAATATCAGAATTTAAGGTCATATCAGAACTTAAGTGTGGGAAGACTTTCATATAAGAAAGGAAGCTGATTTACAGTAGAAGATCGAGACTAAAACAAAAGAAGATATGCATGGAAAGAGTTAGAAGACTGAAAGACTTGTAGAAGATATCTGATTGATATATTTTAGGAGATAGAATTGTATTCCATATTAGTTAGAAGTTATCTTGTAACTGTGTACTATATAAACACAGACTTAGGGTTTACACTATATGTGTTATCATTATCGAGAAGATTATACATTATAACCTAGCAGCTCTTAGTGATATGTGTTCATCACTGAGAGAGAATAACAGTTCTTATTGTAATAGAGTTTATTCAATATACTTAATCTTTGTTACATACTTGTATTAAATTAATTTGATTATGAAAACACTATATTCAACCCCCTTCTACAGTGTTGTGTGACCTAACAATTGGTATCAGAGCTTATCTGTTAACACACATGCAGTAAAGATCCAAACAATCATGTCTGAAGAAGCACAAACTCCAACCAAGCCCACCAAAACTGAAGAAACTCAAAAGACTCAAACCCACAGTCGATATTAGACTATTAGGGTTCCCATACTGAGACCTTCTGAGTATCCCATATGGAAAGTAAAGATGGCTATGTTTCTGGAAGCTACAGATCCAGAATACCTTGACAGAATTAATGAAGGACCACATAAGCCTACCAAGCTCTTTGTTGTAGTTGCTGATCAACCAGCAAAGACCATACCAAAGGAGAAAGATGAGTACACAGCTGAAGACATCTCATCTATTGCCAAGGATGCAAGGGTAAGGCATTTGATGCATAGTGCCATTGATAATGTCATGTCAAACAAGGTAATTCATGGAAAAACTGCAAAGGAGATATGGGAGTCTTTAGAGACAAGATGCCAGGGAACTGATGCAATCAAGAAGAATAGGAGGATAATACTCAGTCAAGAGTATGAGCACTTTGACTCAAAATCTGATGAGTCTTTAACTAACTTATATGACAGGTTTCTCAAACTCTTGAATGATCTGTCACTAGTGGACAAGGAATATAATCTTGAAGATTCAAATCTAAAATTTCTTTTAGCTCTTCCTGAAAATTGGGATTTGAAGCCTACTACCATAAGAGACAACTATGACCTTACTGAAACTACTCTTGATGAAATTTATGGTATGCTCAAGACTTATGAACTTGAGATGGATCAAAGGAGCAAGAGGCATGGAAGAAAGTCAAGGATAGTTGCTCTTAAGGCTGAGGAGGAATCTCCTAAAATGGCTGCCTCAAAAAGGGGCAAAGGAAAGGCTCTCATCATAAAGTCTGATTCAGAGTCATCATATTCTGATGATGATGATTCAGAAACTGAAAGTTTACCTGAAATAGATGCTGATGAAAAGATGATGAAATTGTGTGATATTATGGTAAAGGTTATCACAAAGATAGCCTACAGGAAATTCAGAAAAGATAAGAAGTTTTCCAGGAAAAGTGGAAGTTCTGATAAGAAAGGGTTCAAAAAGCCTGAAGGCAAGGGAGGAAAGTCTGACAGAGGAGACAACTCAAATGTCAAATGCTACAACTGTGGTGAAAGAGGCCACATATCTCCTGACTGCAAGAAAGGAAAAAGTGACAAAGGCAAGGCACTTATCATAAAGAAGAAAAGCTGGACATACACTTCAGATTCTGAACATGAGGTGAACTATGCCATGATGGCAAATGCTGATAGCAGTCCTGAAACTACTGAATTGAAGGAAAAACAAAGATATAAACTCTGTACCTCCTAGATTAGGAGTTAAGAGTCAGTCTGTTAGGTTTAAACCATAAAATCCTTGTTTTCATTATGGTAGTTTATGGCATTCCATTTATACTTGTAAGGAATATCATAGTTTGAACTATGATTATTATCAAATAAAACCTTCTATGAAGAAAGTTACTTTAATTCCTTCTAGTGTAAAGTCTGATACAAAGTCTGATATAAATTCTGATAAACAGCATGTTAGCATAAACTCTGAAACTAAATCCGCTGCAAATGCTAACAAACTTAAAAAGACCAAAGGATCCAAGAAAGTCTGGGTCCTTAAAACTAACCATTAGTGGTCTTTGTGATTACAGGGAAACAGGAAAAACATCCTAGTGCTGGATAGTGGATGTTCAGGACATATGACTGGAAATAAAGCCCTGTTATCAAACTTTGTGAAGAAAGCTGGCCCGGGAGTTTCTTATGGAGATGACAACATGGGAAAAACTCTGGGATATGGCAATATAAATCTTGGAAATGTCATTATTGAAAAAGTAGCTCTTGTCTCAGGACTTAAACATAATCTGCTAAGTGTAAGTCAAATCTGTGAGAGAGGTTATCATGTGGATTTCTTTGAAGAACACTGTGAAGTTATAAGCAATTCTACAGGTAAAGTGGTTCTGAAAGGTTACAGACATGGTAACATTTATGAAGCCAGACTTTTAACAAGTTCTGATGGTTCTACAATCTGTCTGTTGAGTAGAGCATCAATTGAAGAAAGCTGGAATTGGCACAAAAGACTCTCTCATTTAAATTTCAACAACATAAATGAGCTTGTAAAGAAAGATCTTGTGAGAGGACTGCCAAAATCAGTATTTGCTCCTAATGGCCTTTGTGATTCATATCAAAAGGCAAAATAAAGAAAATCTTCTTTCAAGAGCAAAACTAAATCTTCAATTCTTGAGCCTTATCATCTACTGCATGTTGATCTATTTGGTCCAGTCAATGTCATGTCTATTGCAAAGAAGAAATATTCTATGGTTATAGTGGATGAGTTCACAAGGTACACTTAGGTGTATTTCCTGCACAAAAAGAATGAAATTGCATCTACTCTAACTGATCATGTCAAACAGCTGGATAAATTGGTCAAAGATTCTGTTAAAATTATAAGAAGTGATAATGGCACTGAGTTCAAGAATTCAATCATGGAAGAGTTCTGCAAAGAGCATGGAATCAAACAGGAATTTTCTGCACTTAGAACTCCACAGCAAAATGGAGTTGTAGAAAGAAAGAACAGGACTCTCATTGAAGTTGCACGAACAATGCTTGATGAAGCAAAGCTACCAACCTACTTTTGGGCTGAAGCTGTGCAGACTGCTTGTTTTACACAGAATGCTACACTCATAAACAAGCATGGAAAAACACCATATGATATGGTGAAGAAAAAGAAGCCAAATCTAAAATACTTTCATGTATTTGGATGTAAGTGTTTTATTCTTAAGACTCATCATGAACAGCTGTCAAAATTTGATCTCAAAGCTGATGAAGGAATTTTTTTTGGATATCCACTTTCCACAAAAGCCTTCAGAGTCTACAATTTAAGAAAAAGAGTTATCATGGAATCTATCAATATATCTTTTGATGATAAGAAGATTACTGGACTTGAAGATTTCAATTATCATGATCAGCTGAGATTTGAAAATAAAGATTTAAACATTGATACTGTGAATTCTGATGACTTAAACTCTGATCATGTAAGTTCTGACGGGTTAAGTTCTGATGTCATTAAAACTATGGTAACAACTCCAAAAGAAAATGCACCTTTCCAGGGGGAGCAAGTTGAAGATCCTACCACAACTCAAGACTCTCAAGAAGCATCAGAACCTGTCACTAGCTCTTCAAGTTCTGATTCATCAAGTTTTGATGAGCCAAATTCTGAATATTCTGGAAACTCTGATACTTCAAGTCCTGTAGGATCCAACTCAAATTCTGAAGTTTCAGATAGCATAACTACAGGGGGAGCATCAAAAAATGCTGATGGAGATAGCATGGATCATGGGGGAGGATCCAGTTCTAGAAATCAACTTCCATCTATAAGGAATGTGTGACCTAACAATCCACATAATCATTTAACCTTTTATTAGCATAAATTCACAATTATGACATAAAATTATAATTTATTCACTTAATCACGTCACGAAATTCCCAATCGCTACAATATACCCCCTTAAATGGATTTTATCCTCAGAATCTAGTCTAAACAAATAAATGGGGATACTTCTCTCGCATTTCACTTTCTAATTCCCACGTCGATTCCTCTATCTTAGGATTTCTCCACAATACTCTAACTAGAGGTACAACTTTATTTTTGAGTGTCTTCTCTTTTCGATCTAAACTCTGAACAGGTTGTTCAACGTAAGACAGATCTTGCTGAATTTCTATTGGTTCCAACTCGATCACATGACCGTCATCAGCATTATATACAAGAGAAACGTGAAACACGTTATGAAGATGTTGCATATGCGGAGGTAATGCTAGCTCATATGCCACTTTTCCAACTTGTCTTTGCACTTCGAAAGCTCCAATATACCTAGGACTTAACTTTCCTTTCTTCTCGAATCTGGTTAAACCTTTTCATGGAGATATCTTTAGCAATACTTTGTCTCCGGGTTCGAATAGCACATCCTTTCGGCTCTGGTCCGCATACTTTCTTTGTCAATCTTGAACAGTTATCAGCCTTTTGCGAATCACTTCCACTTTCTCTTCCGTTTATTGTATTAATTTTGGGCCTAGCAGCTTGCGCTCACCAACTTCATCCCAATAGGTAGGGGATCTGCATTTTCTTCCATACAATACTTCATAGGGCGGCATGCCGATACTCATGTGATAACTGTTATTGTAGGAAAACTCAATCAATGGTAAATGATCATCCCAATTTCCTTTAAAATCCAATGACCATATTCTCAGCATATCCTCGATCATTTGAATAGTCCTTTCGCTTTGTCCGTCTGTCTGCGGATGATACGCGGTGCTCATTTTCAACTTCGTTCCCAAATGATCATGAAATTGTTGCCAAAATCTTGAGTTAAATCTCGAATCTGTATCAGACACGATAGACTGGTACTCCATGGCGCATTACGATTTTATCCAAGTATAGCTTGATCAACTTTTCCAATGAGAATCTTTCGTTGATAGGAAAGAAATGCGCTGATTTTGTCAGTCGATCGACTATTACCCAAATCGCATCATGATTAGACTAAATCTTTGGCAATCCTACCACGAAATCCATCGCGATATGCTTCCATTTCCATTCGGGTATATCCAGTGGTTGAAGCAATCCACTCGGATGCTGGTGTTACGCTTTCACTCTTTGACATGTATAACATTTACTTATCCATTCCGCGATCTCCTTCTTCATGTTTGGCCACCAATAACTCTCTTTCAAATCCTTGTACATTTTCGTACTTCCAGGATGAATCGAAAATTTTAATTCCACAACATTAGGAATTTAAATATGTGAGCCAACGCGATATATTCCTTTTTCATCCTTTTGAGCTCTTGCTTCTTCTCCATACAATTTGCTCTTTTCGTAGTTCATCACTTGTTCTTAACAACATCGAATCTTTTCAAAGATTTTTGGATGAAATGCCATCGCATACATTGCTTCATTTGCAACTTCAGGAACTCGTACTTCTATTTCCAATTTCTCAAATTCCTTGATCAACTCTTCAAACGAAGTCAACACATTCAACCTTTTCTTGCGACTCAACACATCCGCTACAAAGTTCGCCTTCCCGGGATGATAACTTATCGTACAGTCGTAATCCTTGATCAATTCCAACCATCTCATTTGCCTCATGTTTAGTTCTTTAAGAGTAAAGATATACTTTAAGCTCTTGTGATCCGTATAAATCTCATACTTTTCTCCGTATAAATAGTGCCTCCAAATCTTAAGAGCAAACACTATTGCTGCTAATTCCAAATCATGCGTAGGATACTTTTGTTCGTGCGGCTTTAACTGCCTTGACGCATATGATATTACATTTCTGTGTTGCATTAACACGCAACATAGTCCTTTATACAAAGCATCGTTGTAGATTACAAACTCGCCTTTTTCATCAGGTAGAACCAGCACTGGTACAGTTACTAACCTTTTCTTTAGCTCTTGAAAACTTTTCTCGCACTTGTCCGTCCAAACAAACTTCTCATTCTTCCTTGTCAACTTAGTCAATGGGACAACGATCTTAGAAAAAGCTTGCACAAATGTTCTATAACCCACTATAAAGGTATTAAGTCAGCAGAAAAGTGCAGACCCTCTATAACCACATCGCAATTGGGACAAATTCTATTGGAAGTAACTCTTTCTTTATTTTCTACTTCTATAGTCAAATTAGGTTCGAGAGGGAATGCAACACACTTTTATCTATTGATAACACTTTCAGCAACAAAGGATCTGGTTGCCCCAGAATCCATTAACACTTTAACTTTTATTAAGTTTATAACAAGCATACCTGCTACCACATCCACATCTTCCACAACATCTTTCACAGTCATGTTAAATGTTTTTGCCCTCGGGTGGGCTGCTGGTGCTGTTGGGGGTGGTCCAACAATTACATTCGCCTTCTGAACAGGCTCCTTAAAGTTCCTAGCCATGTGGCCCACCTTTCCATACTTGAAACATGTCACCTCTAGTTTTCCTGTACCGCTTGGGTATTCCGTTGAGTAGTTCCTTTCTGATTGCACTTAAAATAAATCACGTTCAGCTTGTTGGACCTCCCCAGGTGTCGCTTTCCAAAAACCTTGCACTCCTGTTCCTGAGGTCAATTATCCTTTACTGGTTGTCCCATCTTCTGGAAACAATTCTTCTTGTTTCCATTTTCGAGCTTGAAATTCTGAAACTTCTGGCTTTGACCTCCACCATTATTTCCAAGTCATGGTACTTTACTTTTTATAGTTGTTAGTTGAGTTATCCTCTCTATTTAATTTGTTTATTAGGTTTAACAATCAAATTAGGGGGATTATTGGTGAGACTGTGAAGCTGTATTAACAGTTACGTGATAACTATTGTGTGTGGTGGTTAGTTTGACAATGCTATGATAGTATCTGAATAAAAAATAATGCACTAATATAACTCATGTGCTTCGTTCTCTTCTACATCATCTTTTCCTATTTGGGCCCCTCACTTCTCAATTTCTACAACACCTTTTTTCTAAACGAAGATGTTAAAAGTTATCCATATATATAAAGGTTAAAGACTTTCAGGGTTTCAGAAATGATGAAGATTCAGTGTATAAGTGCTACCAGAAGATTTCAGTATATTAACATTGATTGAAGATAGGCAGTGTTCGTAGCATAGGAATCTGAAGAATTGAAGACAGGGTATAGACCAAGGTTAAAGAAGACAGCTGCAGTCTTGAAGTTATACTCACTGGCAGGAGTTTATTTATATGTTCAAGCGTCGGTGAAGAACAGTGAATGAAGTATTCAAAATTATAGTAGCAATGAAGACATTGTCTAAAGTACCAGAAAGGATTACAGTGAAAGCACATTTGTTTATTGACAGTCAGTGTCCGAAGCGATAAAGTTGTTGCAAGCTTAACAATGTAATCAAGGCTATAATACGAAGACATGAATCGCGGTTAGTCATCTGTGAACCAGACCAGTTGCACTAGGCGTCAACAGCTCGTGAAAAGAATATGGATATTAATTTTAGAAGAATTATTAAGTTGAGGAATCTGTTAAAGTACGAGAAGAGGTGCGCGGGGTATACAGCTAAACTGCTCTAGGGATTGGCGAAGCTCAAAGTTTAATTGTTAAATTAAATAAATTTATTTAGTGGACTTTAATATAATTTATTTAATAAACTTCAAATGATTTATTTAATAAACTTTAAACAAGTTTATTTTATAAATCTAAATTAGTTTATTTATATAAGTTATATTTAAGTTTATTTTATAAATTAATTTAGTAATAATCTAACTTAAATAAAAACAAAACAAATCAAAATAAAATAAAATAAAAAAAAAAAAAATAAAAAAAAAAAAAGAAAAAAAGAAAGGAAAAGGAAATAAAATAAACAAAAAACCTGGCAACCAAATGGTCGCAGGTTAGAAGATCAGGAGGTTGGTATTTGTTTTAGTTTTACAATTTGTTAGTCGCGGGTTGTGAGGTTAACAAATAAAGAAACCAAACTCTAACTGTTCGCATATTGCTAACTACAATGTCGCAGGTTGGCATTTTTGCTGGTCCAAAAATCCTTAGTCGCAAGTTAGCAGTCCAAGCTCCTCAGTCATAACTTTATTGATTGATTCAATTAATTTATGTGGCACAATTTCAGCCACACATTTTCCATTGAATATAAAGTCTACACAAGCAGCAGAAGCATTTAGCAATCAGATTGTTATGTTCATCTTCTCTCCCAAGAGAGCTGGTGAAAATAGAAGTAAAGAAAATACAGAGAAGCTCGAACTCATTGTCTATACGTTTAACTTCTCACCGGAATAGCGTTATAATACCCGGTTTAACTCTTATATATTCATAGGGGCATTATAAACGTTACTCGGTAATTAAATCCTTGTACAAACAAAAGCAAGATCATTGTATAGGATTCGATTTGTAAATTTTTGTAGAAGCTAGGAACTTTGTTGTTCTTAGATTGTAGCCGGTTAATTTACCGGAGGGTAGCAACACCCCTCGCGGATTTATATACGAATATATATATATATATATATATATATATATATATATATATATATATATATATATATATATATATATATATATATATAGTTCCCTGAATATCTTGCGTTCCTCGTTTTATCGTCCCAAACACTATTCTCTCAAGAACACGAAACCACTAACCGAGCACTAAATTTTATATCCGTAAAAGATTCGAAAGATTTTTTTAATTTAGTGATTATAACCCCCCCCCCTTCTACGATAATTTAGGACCTAACAATTGGTATCAAAGCAAACTGATTGATACACAAATCAGGATCCTTAAATGAATTTATTTTATTAATTTTTCATTTACAAAAATTTATTTTGTAAATTTGATTTAGAAAATTTATTTTATAAATTTAATTTAGATTAGTTTATTGTATGAACTTAATTTAAATAAATTTATTTTATAAATTTAACTAAATTAATTTATTACTTAAATTTTAGTTTATAAATTTTTTATTTAAATTTGTTTTCGATTCTAGGATGTCAGTTTTGTAAGATATCATTTTGATTAGTTCAGTATTGACACCTAGTTCTGTTCATGTTTGTTCACATTGCCAAACTTGGTGAACTTGTTTGAATCAACATATCTCATGAGACTCTGTCAAACACATCTAGTTTGCAAGGCTATGCGCGTATAGTGCGCATTTCCTTCCCCCTACTTTACTTCTCGCGCGTGCATCTCAACGACTACCTGGCTGCTGTTGTTTGTCCGGTACAAGGAAAATTAAAAAATCGCAGATTGTGGAGAAGTGTCACAGGTTAAGATCAGCGTATAGTCACTCGCGAGAAACCAATTGGTCGCAGGTTATGTTGAACGTCGCAGGTTGCACAAATTGAACAAAAAGAAACATGAGAATTTTATAAGTCGCAAGTTAGCAATTAGCACTTCAATTATTCTGTAGCCTCTAATTTTTATTTTTTGATTTATTTATTTTTTCATAAAATTTAAAATTCTTAAATTAAAATTTTTCTTAGATAATAATTTACGTTTTATATAATTTTTCAGAAAAATTGAAATTCTTGAAAATTAGATTGTATGTAAATATTTATTTTTGATTAATTTATATTCCAAGAAAATTAAAAATTCTGAAAATTTAAATTTCTCTTAAATATTAAATTAAGGGTCCACAAGGTATTGGTAGACTCGAGATTCCTCCGGGCTTCAAATATGATTTTAATCTTTTGAAGAAAACGAAGACCATGTGCTATTTAAACGGAAAATTCCCGAATACGGAAATTGAAGATAATGGTTTTCTTATTCCAACGAAACTGATTTCAAGAACTACTAGAGAAAATTGGGGAACTTCCTTAAAGGCTTACTTCATAGGATACCACTGGGTTTTCCGACGCAGGAAAGGAATGAAATTTCTACGGGTACAAGTTTACTCAAAGATTTTTAAGACAACTCTAATGATTCCAAATCATACAGGCACACAGTGGTTTGTACAAATGCTACATTTATCTGGGAATCAAAAAGATCATATAGGCAGGAATTGAGGAGGTCAGAGAGTATAGTGGGGACATACAAACATCTCAGTTACATGTAGTAAAGTTGAAACCTCAGGACAGAATGTAAGAGTTGCTGATATTTGAATCAGAGGAAGCTCAGGTAGAAGTACTTGAGGGACCGGACGTCACGACAGTGTTTCACTTGTCAGGAAAGTCTAGTCGCATCAGATTCACCAGGAGTACAAAATCTATATCCAAGGATCAAGCCTATCTATTCTTAAGCAGAGACTTTTACAGATTCAATTCAAGAGGTGATGTAACACCCCCAAATCCGGGGTCGGGGATCCGGGTTGTCACGAGTTCCATTTCCCTTAATAACACCCAATCTTAATAATTAATCAACTACTCTGTACTGTGACCCCACAATAAACACACACACCACACGTTATAGTCTCAGAGATGAACATCCAAAAATAATCACAAGTCATTTTATTCCACAATTATCTGCCAATACACCTTAAAAGGTTTTCTGAATAAATTTACATTTTCTTTGCCATTATTACAATTCATAAATATACATAATCTGATACATCAAAAGTTGAAAGCCTAGCCTATTGGTAGTTCCTACCTCAGCTATGGCGGCATCAGTGCTTCTAGAAAACTGCGGAACGTTTCCTATCAGCTCGCGAATTAGGAGCTTGGTCCTGTTCATCTTGTCTATCTGATGTTGTGTGATGAAAGAAGAAAGCAAGGGTGAGCAGCAAGCCCACCGAAATAATATGTATAATAATTTATAATATATGTGCATTCTCATAGTACTCATGAAAGTCTTGGTCAAAAGAAATGAACCAAGTTTGATATCTTAATGCGATGAAGTCGCAAAATATTCAGTATATATACATATATACTTTTCAAAATCTTGGAAGTCCTCTTCCATGCATAATATACACAGAGTTCCAGTGTATAACTGTATAAAAATATCATTGCAAGGTGATCTCATATATCTAACCTTGTCTCAACGTTTTTCTGAAAATCTTTGTCATGCATAAGATAATCATTTACTAGATATAAGTTTAAAAGATGAAGTTACAAGATACTCCAATATACTTATATCTTTTCCAAATACTACTTGAACTACCACCGTTCAAGTTTTAATTAGTTTCAAAAGTTCATCACGTAGATGAGACTACAAGACCAGATTTGAATAGATTAAATCTTTAAAATATCATCAAAATAAAATGAAGTTACGAGATACTTCATTTGATGCAAACATCATTTTGAAAACTTGACCCTGCCAACACTCAACAATCGCCCAACCGTAGCCTTTCTATCGAAGTGCTCTGGCTAGTGTTGCAGAAATATCCAATTGGATGATGAACTCATTACGGGAGTTTGCCACGCCAGGAAGACCACTTACGATGATCAGTCGTAGTAGTACAACCCCACCATTTTCTACATGTAGAGGAGAACCTGTCGGATTTACTTGTCAATCGAACACTGAACTCCTAAGGAATGGACCGCCTTAGCGGAACTTCCAGGCCATTTGGGCCAATATAATAAGGCTGGGCCGGTGCTACTCGGCCACTTACGCCACTCCTAGTTCAGATGAAATCCATGACTCTGAAACGTAAAGCTTGTCCCCACTTTCCCCAAGTAGAAACTTGTTGATACGGCTCCACCAAGAAGTCGTATCTATTTGGAAAGGAGAACTCACCGATATTTCCCAGGCGATGCCTGTTAATGGATTAACTTGTTCCAAGAATTTTACTTCCCGAGTGTTGGGTAAGTAATCAATTCATTTATCAAAACAGCAACCTTGTTGCGAATATAAAACACACCACAGAGCCGGATCCCTCAGGTTTTGAGCGAGTATTTAAATCCCCTTCGAAAGGAGGATCTTAAATATAAAAATGAGTTTTGGGATCCGCTCTAACTTTTAAAAATCATTTTGAAGACTCGCAAAACATTTTTAAGAATGTTTGGAGTGATGCTGATTTAACAAAATAAATCAGTCCCAATATATTAGAAAATATCTGAATATTATTATTTAAATAATATTTCCATAAAGAATAATCTTTATAAAAATAATTGAAGTAGAAGTTTTGAAACTTATACTTGAAATAAATATTAAATATCCAAAGATATACCTATACGAAAGTACTATCTTTATTTGAATAATCAAAAGTGAGTTTGATTATCGACACTTTATTCTTTAATAAAATAAAGAATATATCTCAGCAAATAATTGGAGTCATAGATCCTCAAATTAATATTCAAATAATATTCAATAAATAAATAAGCTGAGTCATAAGCCCTCGAATGAATATTCAAGATAATATTCCTTAATAAAATAAAGTTATCGAATAAACCTTATTCGATTAATAGTTTTGAAAACTATGACCATATATATATATATAAGTATATATATATATATATTTATATCCATATATACAAAATCTACTCGGGATCCTCGACTCCCGGTTTTAGAAAATATTTTCACCTTTGGGTCCTTATACTAAGGGTATATGCAAATTACCGCTATCCTCTAGCATAGGTATTATCAACTGAATCAACAATTATATATATGGAAAGAATACGAAACAGGCATGCATATATATATACCATAGCAGCATGCTTCAATATATTGCAACATTTGCTAATTAACCAACATGCATCTATCGCAAGATAATGCAAATACCTATATACATCACAACAACAGTTATAACGGGTAGAAAACTTGCCTGAGCGACTGGGGGTTACGAATGGCTCGGGACGAGTCTGGTAACCTATAAGCAACAAGTAAGTTGGAATTAAACCAAAGTCACTTGTAAATCTATACTCTAACCAACTCAGACTCTAACGCGCGTTTTGCGCTTAACGATTTACTTAAGTCGCTCGAGTACCCTCGGCTCCACCATTTTTAATAATTTACCCATTACGAGTTTTAAGGCGATTCTTTCGCGAGTGTCTTATCAACTGCCTAACACACTCTACATAAATGTTTCATGCTCCAATTAGTCATTTAAGGGCCTTAACCAAGGTTTCAAAGTAAGGCGAGGGGTAAAGGTTCGTTCGCGAAACACCGTTACTTAAAACGGTCGTTTCTCCTAAACCGTACATCGGATTCAAGCAAACCACATATCAAAACGAAGCTTGAAACATAACCTATCTAAGCATGGAAGTGGTTAGTTTATATAAGTGGGTGTTCGGGTCCAACAGTTAATCACAAAACAGTTTATAGAAAATCGGGCATTACGACGGCTATAACCTAACGATTTCCAAAGTTTAAACTACACCGAATCATCACCAATTCAACAACAATCCAACATCCATCAACATCAAACTAAACCCATTCATCTAAGCACTATTATCATCCAAACAAACCAAACTTAAAACTAAGGGTTCAAGAGTTTATACCTTCCTTGGAGAGTGGGTAGTCACTAACAAGCCTCTAGGAACCTTGATCTATGCTTAATCAACCTTAAGCTTTCATGAAAATCAAGAAAATCAAAGTAAGTTACTATTCACTACTATTCATCATCATCTTTGATGAGTGGATTAGCTATGCAAACCATGGAATCTTGATCTTAAACTCATGGTATAACTAAGTTATGAAATATAGGATCCAAGGAAACAAACCTTGTAATTTTCCATGGCCTAGAACTTGAGTTTTGAAAATCTATTTCTTCATTTCTTGAAAAGGCCGAATGGAAGAAGAAAGAAATGGGGGAGAGCTTTTGCTTGCTTGTCTTGCCTTGATATTTGTGCAAAGAATGCATGGTTGTGGTTAATTATTGGCTAAATATCTTGTTTTCACTTGCTTATGTCATTGCTTGCATCACTACTTTGCCACATGTCTCATTCTTGTGGTGTGATGATGTCACCTTGCTTCTAACCACATGTTTTAGCTTATATTAGAAGCTTCCTTCTCATGTTACTTGCATTTGCTTGCCCCTTGGACGTTTATTTGTTTTACGGTTCGCTTAACTCTCTTTCTCGTTGATCGTTTGAGGGATCATACCCGGGATCTTATTACTTGGGTTCCCTTAACCTTTCTCAATACATTATATTCCTTTTTATAATCCTCTCTTATAATCCTTGAATTTAAATCCCTTTAATCATGTTACCTTATACTCAATTCTTTCGGTATCTGGTGGATTTTCGAGAAAAATCAAAGTGTTCGGAATTGGATTCTGACGATCTTTACATACACTTATTTACTTTATGGAATACTAATACGATCTTAGAATTTCCATAACAGTACTCCTATATAGCGTGGTCTGATAATTTTTCTTAATCAGCATCATCAGCAAAAGTTACTATTCATCCGTGTTTCAAAAAATTCCAAAAATTGGGGTTATTACAGTCTCCCCTCCTTAAAAGGATTCCGTCCCGGAATCAGATAAAAATGAATAGGGATACTTTCTTAGCATTGCACTTTCTAACTCTCAAGTAAATTTTCCCACGTTGTGGTTCTACCACCAAACTCTGCCGAGTTTGATAATCCTTCTCCTAAGCACTTGTTCCTTTTCACTCTATAACCCTTCCTGGTTGCTCCATATAGGTTACGTCTGGTTGCATGTCTATGCACTCATATGCCCCTATTTGTCTGGCATCCGAATTACACTTCCTTAACATTGATATGTGGAACACGCTATGAACTTACTACATGTTCGGGGGTAGGGCTAGCTCATATGCTAACTTCCCAAAATGTCTTAATATATCCAAGGGTCCAACAATTTGTGGACTTAGCTTTCCTTTCTTTCCGAACCTCATCAATCCTTTCCAAGGGATACCTATAACATTTCTAGGTCCCCTATTTCATACTCTTTGTCCTTTCGAGTCAAATCAGCATACCTCTTATGTCCATCTTGGGTTACTACCAGCCGTCCTCTGATTAGATCTATTATATCCATAGCCCTTTGGGCTACTGCGGGTCCGAGCATCTTGCGCTCTACAACTTCATCCTAACATAAGGGAGATCGACATTGTCTTCCCTCAAGGATCTCATAAGGCGACATCTCGATAATGACATATGATCTATTGTCGTAAGAAAACTTAATCCGTGTTAAGTGATCATTCCAAATTCTTTCAAGTCTATTGCACAGACTCTTATTATAGCTTTTAGCATTAGAGCTTTTGCTTCTTAATACCTATTCTTTTCCAGCTCGTAATCGCTACTACCTTCCGTTCCTAATATTATACTGGTTATACTTTTGCTTGTTAGCGTTCTATAACCTTTTAATAACCACGTCAATCTTAGTATCACGAATGTGCTTCCATTCTGAATACCACCATAACTTTACTACTCCTTTTTCAGATGTTTCTATTTCCCAAAGTTTGATCAATCATATAGAAGTAAAGGAATTTGTTGAGAGATCACTATGATCATGAACACTTGTTCTATTGCATAGTTAGTACAGAAGGTGGCCAGCCTTTAGTACTTGACAAGCAATTAAACAACATGTGGTATCCTACTAGGCTTCTATCACAAAGATAGATAGTCATTCGGCAATACCTCCCCTTCTGGAAGGGTTGTTCTTCTCAGCTTACATGAAATGAAAAGAAGAGAAAAGAACGAACTGAAGAGAATTGTATATATGAAAAAAATTATTGCCATAAAATATCTGGCTTGGAATCTACCTCTGAACTATAGAGGTTTGTCATAGGAGAACAAAACATATATGTATTTATATCAACATCAAGTATTATAGCATCGTATTTCACATGCCTAAATATTTTCGCTATCCCGTCCATCATTCTATGGACCCATGCTCTTCCTCGAGCTTATACACAATCACCTTTGAAACTCCCTCGACATTGAAAATCGAATCTGGGATCTCATTCTAGACATCATCGTTACTAGAATTCTATGCTTGCATCGCAAACTTCCTCGTATAGTCATACGACCCTCAATTAATAAGGAGGAATAAATATTCAATAGGTAAATAATCTACCTAATTAGTCTATTCAATGATAACTTATACATCACCATGACCCGATTAGTGGTACTTAATCTCAACATCCATTCCAATACAACTCTCATGGTTGTAATCGACTCATTACTCATTGTTGCACTACTATGGTCCACCACTGACTTACTGTCGTCATTCATTTTCCATGAAATCTTAATATCTAACCATACGGAGTCCATACATGTCGTATCAAATCCTTCTAAGGAGGTAACATAATCACCATTCCTGATTCATGAAGAATACTCCTGATCCTGACATACATTCATGACATGAAGCAGATAAAATTGCAGAAGAGTTTCAATCAAAGCAACTATAGCAGGTTAATACCATTCTTAATCGTATGCCTTCAATTGAAGACTTAACTCAAAGGTTCGTTTAGTCCTTTTTGAAATATGGTCCTGGATTATTCTCAAGATAGGACCTTCTAAGATAGATAGCCCGTTCATGGCGATTACACGAATTAAACCTTTACCAACTACTATTACGGTTGGGTATTGCACAGTCATCAGAAGAATGTCAATCTTCCAAACCATAATACAACCTTCACAGTTTTAACCATCATCACTGTATTCTTTTGGCACAAGCGCCTATAATTATCCTCTTACCTTTAAAGTGTCGGCCACCTCTTTGGCCTTTCCTGATAGTAAAATTTCCTTACAGTCAATGTCACTTTAACCATCTCCAAATAAATTTTCTACCTTATTTCAATCACAGCTTATGTGAAAATGCTTTCCTTAAAATCTGATGAGTAAAAAAAAATCACCATTTTTCCATAAGTTATTGCCTCAGTCTTTAGAGGTTAATCACTGTCGCGACTGACTCTCGATCGTACTTAGAACATCTTTTGTCTTAGGTCCTAATTGCCCTGAACAATTCCGACCTTTACTGGTTCGATCCATACTTTCTCGTGGTTTAACACGTGCCACACTTGGCATCATTATAATCACGTCATATTCCTTTTATCAACATTTTTATTCTTGAGAATTTTGAATATTACCTTTCTCCATGCAAAACCTCTAAGGTTATCTTTCAATAGTTCCTCCTGTATTCCCTAGATACAGGGCATATCGAAATACCATTTACTATTACTAGAACCATTGTCTATATACTTCTGAAAAATTTCTCCACTGAGTCTTAAAGGTTGTTGTTACCTTAACCCTTTCCCAATCATACTGTCAAAACTCATACTGCCCCTATTAAGGGTGAAATGCCAACCTTTAGGCATTCCCCTAGGATTCGTTTTAAGTTACCGATGTTCTATCCTTAATTTCATCTTTAAAAAGGTACATGCATCCTTCCATGGATAAATCAAGTCATATACCCCTGATAAGGGTGTCTTATTCAATCATTCCCACCTCGATAGTATATGCCTAATTTCGCAATAACATCTGTATTCAAAATGAGGTCAATCAATATGGCCTCCAAAAGATAACAATGGTCATCCGCTTTTCTTGCCTAATTTGGTAACGATAACAAGGATGACCTGGAAGATATTGGTCATGTTCAACGTGAACTTCTTCTTAATAATTCCTTATTTACTTTTGTTGTTTATCTTAACAGTCACCTCAATCTTGGGATATCTTTCATATCTGGCGTCTCCCTTTCTGGGTATCATGCCACCGATCTTACACTTCACCTTCTTGAAGGTCACTTCCTTCATCCAATTTTCTTAATTTCTTACTTTCTTGTCTCCTCAGTCTATCCGCGTCTCATTATTTATCCTTCGAATTATCTCAAGGTTTCCTCGAATCTTCCCAACTTACAGGGGATAAAATATATGTATCTCTTATGCCCTCAACCATCAATTTTAACTCATGGTGAATCACCCTCATCCTGACGATTACATACTCTTCTATTTCTATTTCTACGAGTCTTTAGGGTTTCCTCATACCCAACTCCCTTATCATTCCTCAAACTCTATTGCCGTTATATTCCTTTCTCTTATCATTATTTCATGAACCAACACAACATAAGCATTGATTTCAAACATCCCGTCATTCTGGATTCGTGTCTTCAGAACGAATCTTGACAACTTTTACATCTTAGATTCATAATTCATCATACTCGTCTGCCCTTGTTCTGGCTCTAAAGCTTTTACACTATCTCCTTATCTTTGGGAATTACTTTCCCGAAAACAATTGACTGAACTTAAATCAGTTTATTCTAACCTCTGGCTCCGTGCCTTTCTTGGTCTTTCACCAGCGGGTGGCCTCTCTCTTAGGAGGGTAAGTGACAAAAATAGTCTTTTGTGATTCGTCAATCATTTAGAATCTCAAATGATTCCTGTATTTCCTTTAGCCAGGCTCTTGCCTCGACTGGGTCAGCTTGTTCCTTGGAACTCTGAGAGCTTAGCGACTTAAAGGTCCTGAAAGAATTTCTCACCGCATTGTTTCCTCAGGGTGGTGGTTGGGGATAATAGTCTAAGTTTTGTCTAGACTGGTCCATAAATTGTCGTATAGGAGTACCATCTCGGGTCTCCTTTCCTTACTCGACTTTCTGTTTCCTTAGTATGAAATGTTTCAACCTTCTCCCATAATCGGGGTTATCTTATACATTAAAAACCTTGTTTTCCACTCTATTATGTTATGGGTTCTTTCTTTCTTGATGGCAACCTCCCTGACTATCACATTCAGGGTTTGCCCTAAATCTTATTCCTCAAACTATGGCTCTCATCTAAGTTCTCATCCTTAAGCTCTTGAACTTTTGGAACCCAATTTTTGTAGGAACACCTCACTATCCCCTTATCATCTTTCTCGATGTGGATCTCTTCTCCAGTCATTGACTCTCTGCCTTCATTCATCACTTTTTCTGGCACAATATGTTCTTTTCCAAAAATTTGGTCTGTATTGCAATCTCAAACAGCTTTTCGGTACCGGCTCCGGTTACCTTCACTTCTATTTCCATTTTCTCAAAATCTCTTATAAACTATCCCAAAGACATTATCATCTTGGGTCTCTCCTTTTTACTAAGGGCATCAGCCACCACATTGGCTTTCCCCGAATGATAAAGAATCTCCCAATCATAATTCTTGATTAGCTCTAACCGCCTCCTCTGGCGTATGTTGAGCTCTTTCTACGTAAAAATGTACTAGAGCTCCTATGGTTTGTGTAAATCTTGCACTTCTCTCCATACAAGTAGTGCCTCCAATCTTTAGGGAAAAACTATTGCCACGAGCCCAAGCTCATGGGTGGGGATATCGAATTTTAAATTCCCTTAATTGTCTTGACGCAGACGCGATTATCTTGCTATGCTATATAAGAAGCACCCTAATTCCTTATGCGAAGCGTCACTTACAAATCACAAAATCTCCTTTTTCCATCCGGCAACGCCAACATAGGGGCCGTCACCAACCTTTGCTTCAATTCTTAAAAGCTGTTCTTGCATTTCTCTGTCTATTCAAACTTCTCAGTCTTATGAGTAAGCCGCGTTAAAGGGGCTACTATCTTTACAAACTTGAACGAACCTCTGATAGTGACCGACCAATCCTACCTCTGGTAGTTGACTTAACCATGGTCATCAATTCATCAGTGGTCCTTTATTCATTCTTGTCAGGATCCTCCATGGGATCCTCCTCAGCAACTATCCCTTCTAGGACAACATCCTCAACCGCTACATCCTCAATATGAACATCATCCGGTCCCGCGTTAGGACGCTCTATCGGATCCATAATCTGATCTCCAATAACTAATAAAACATCATCGCGTTGTTGCTCCTCAACCTCAGGGTTCGGAGTTCCGCTACCATATACGATAACGAACTACGCTCCTATCACGATTTTTATAAGGGTTCCCATAAGGGTTTTAACTGTCAGTACTACGTTAGGTAGCCCGACTATGAACTTGGCAAGAGTTCTTATTATCTTGGTTAACTTATTATCTTAACGTCACATCATCTCTGAGGTTTATAACGCTTAGCTCTGATACCATTTCTGTAACACCCCCAAATCCGGGGTCGGGGATCCGGGTTGTCACGAGTTCCATTTCCCTTAATAACACCCAATCTTAATAATTAATCAACTACTCTGTACTGTGACCCCACAATAAACACACACACCACACGTTATAGTCTCAGAGATGAACATCCAAAAATAATCACAAGTCATTTTATTCCACAATTATCTGCCAATACACCTTAAAAGGTTTTCTGAATAAATTTACATTTTCTTTGCCATTATTACAATTCATAAATATACATAATCTGATACATCAAAAGTTGAAAGCCTAGCCTATTGGTAGTTCCTACCTCAGCTATGGCGGCATCAGTGCTTCTAGAAAACTGCGGAACGTTTCCTATCAGCTCGCGAATTAGGAGCTTGGTCCTGTTCATCTTGTCTATCTGATGTTGTGTGATGAAAGAAGAAAGCAAGGGTGAGCAGCAAGCCCACCGAAATAATATGTATAATAATTTATAATATATGAGCATTCTCATAGTACTCATGAAAGTCTTGGTCAAAAGAAATGAACCAAGTTTGATATCTTAATGCGATGAAGTCGCAAAATATTCAGTATATATACATATATACTTTTCAAAATCTTGGAAGTCCTCTTCCATGCATAATATACACAGAGTTCCAGTGTATAACTGTATAAAAATATCGTTGCAAGGTGATCTCATATATCTAACCTTGTCTCAACGTTTTTCTGAAAATCTTTGTCATGCATAAGATAATCATTTACTAGATATAAGTTTAAAAGATGAAGTTACAAGATACTCCAATATACTTATATCTTTTCCAAATACTACTTGAACTACCACCGTTCAAGTTATAATTAGTTTCAAAAGTTCATCACGTAGATGAGACTACAAGACCAGATTTGAATAGATTAAATCTTTAAAATATCATCAAAATAAAATGAAGTTACGAGATACTTCATTTGATGCAAACATCATTTTGAAAACTTGACCCTGCCAACACTCAACAATCGCCCAACCGTAGCCTTTCTATCGAAGTGCTCTGGGCAGTGTTGCAGAAATATCCAATTGGATGATGAACTCATTACGGGAGTTTGCCGCGCCAGGAAGACCACTTACGATGGTCAGTCGTAGTAGTACAACCCCACCATTTTCTACATGTAGAGGAGAACCTGTCGGATTTACTTGTCAACCGAACACTGAACTCCTAAGGAATGGACCGCCTTAGCGGAACTTCCAGGCCATTTGGGCCAATATAATAAGGCTGGGCCGGCGCTACTCGGCCACTTACGCCACTCCTAGTTCAGATGAAATCCATGACTCTGAAACGTAAAGCTTGTCCCCACTTTCCCCAAGTAGAAACTTGTTGATACGGCTCCACCAAGAAGTCGTATCTATTTGGAAAGGAGAACTCACCGATATTTCCCAGGCGATGCCTGTTAATGGATTAACTTGTTCCAAGAATTTTACTTCCCGAGTGTTGGGTAAGTAATCAATTCATTTATCAAAACAGCAACCTTGTTGCGAATATAAAACACACCACAGAGCCGGATCCCTCAGGTTTTGAGCGAGTATTTAAATCCCCTTCGAAAGGAGGATCTTAAATATAAAAATGAGTTTTGGGTTCCGCTCTAACTTTTAAAAATCATTTTGAAGACTCGCAAAACATTTTTAAGAATGTTTGGAGTGATGCTGATTTAACAAAATAAATCAGTCCCAATATATTAGAAAATATCTGAATATTATTATTTAAATAATATTTCCATAAAGAATAATCTTTATAAAAATAATTGAAGTAGAAGTTTTGAAACTTATACTTGAAATGAATATTAAATATCCAAAGATATACCTATACGAAAGTACTATCTTTATTTGAATAATCAAAAGTGAGTTTGATTATCGACACCTTATTCTTTAATAAAATAAAGAATATATCTCAGCAAATAATTGGAGTCATAGATCCTCAAATTAATATTCAAATAATATTCAATAAATAAATAAGCTGAGTCATAAGCCCTCGAATGAATATTCAAGATAATATTCATTAATAAAATAAAGTTATCGAATAAACCTTATTCGATTAATAGTTTTGAAAACTATGACCATATATATATATAAGTATATATATATATATCCATATATACAAAATCTACTCGGGATCCTCGACTCCCGGCTTTAGAAAATATTTTCACCTTTGGGTCCTTATACTAAGGGTATATGCAAATTACCGCTATCCTCTAGCATAGGTATTATCAACTGAATCAACAATTATATATATGGAAAGAATACGAAACAGGCATGCATATATATATACCATAGCAGCATGCTTCAATATATTGCAACATTTGCTAATTAACCAACATGCATCTATCGCAAGATAATGCAAATACCTATATACATCACAACAACAGTTATAACGGGTAGAAAACTTGCCTGAGCGACTGGGGGTTACGAATGGCTCGGGACGAGTCTGGTAACCTATAAGCAACAAGTAAGTTGGAATTAAACCAAAGTCACTTGTAAATCTATACTCTAACCAACTCAGACTCTAACGCGCGTTTTGCGCTTAACGATTTACTTAAGTCGCTCGAGTACCCTCGGCTCCACCATTTTTAATAATTTACCCATTACGAGTTTTAAGGCGATTCTTTCGCGAGTGTCTTATCAACTGCCTAACACACACTACATAAATGTTTCATGCTCCAATTAGTCATTTAAGGGCCTTAACCAAGGTTTCAAAGTAAGGCGAGGGGTAAAGGTTCGTTCGCGAAACACCGTTACTTAAAACGGTCGTTTCTCCTAAACCGTACATCGGATTCAAGCAAACCACATATCAAAACGAAGCTTGAAACATAACCTATCTAAGCATGGAAGTGGTTAGTTTATAGAAGTGGGTGTTTGGGTCCAACAGTTAATCACAAAACAGTTTATAGAAAATCGGGCATTATGACGGCTATAACCTAACGATTTCCAAAGTTTAAACTACACCGAATCATCACCAATTCAACAACAATCCAACATCCATCAACATCAAACTAAACCCATTCATCTAAGCACTATTATCATCCAAACAAACCAAACTTAAAACTAAGGGTTCAAGAGTTTATACCTTCCTTGGAGAGTGGGTAGTCACTAACAAGCCTCTAGGAACCTTGATCTATGCTTAATCAACCTTAAGCTTTCATGAAAATCAAGAAAATCAAAGTAAGTTACTATTCACTACTATTCATCATCATCTTTGATGAGTGGATTAGCTATGCAAACCATGGAATCTTGATCTTAAACTCATGGTATAACTAAGTTATGAAATATAGGATCCAAGGAAACAAACCTTGTAATTTTCCATGGCCTAGAACTTGAGTTTTGAAAATCTATTTCTTCATTTCTTGAAAAGGCCGAATGGAAGAAGAAAGAAATGGGGGAGAGCTTTTGCTTGCTTGTCTTGCCTTGATATTTGTGCAAAGAATGCATGGTTGTGGTTAATTATTGGCTAAATATCTTGTTTTCACTTGCTTATGTCATTGCTTGCATCACTACTTTGCCACATGTCTCATTCTTGTGGTGTGATGATGTCACCTTGCTTCTAACCACATGTTTTAGCTTATATTAGAAGCTTCCTTCTCATGTTACTTGCATTTGCTTGCCCCTTGGACGTTTATTTGTTTTACGGTTCGCTTAACTCTCTTTCTCGTTGATCGTTTGAGGGATCATACCCGGGATCTTATTACTTGGGTTCCCTTAACCTTTCTCAATACATTATATTCCTTTTTATAATCCTCTCTTATAATCCTTGAATTTAAATCCCTTTAATCATGTTACCTTATACTCAATTCTTTCGGTATCTGGTGGATTTTTGAGAAAAATCAAAGTGTTCGGAATTGGATTCTGACGATCTTTACATACACTTATTTACTTTATGGAATACTAATACGATCTTAGAATTTCCATAACAGTACTCCTATATAGCGTGGTCTGATAATTTTTCTTAATCAGCATCATCAGCAAAAGTTACTATTCATCCGTGTTTCAAAAAATTCCAAAAATTGGGGTTATTACAGGTGATTACAAGACGGAGATTGGGACATACACAAGAATTCATAGCTACAGTTTTGACAAGTTATATGTGTCGAGTAACTATCAGGGGTTTTGCTACAACAGAACAAGAAGCTTGAGAAACAAGGATGAGTAGGGATTCAGTTGAAGAGTTGAGACAAAGGTGGAATGTTTTCTTAGGGAAGCATCCATTCAAAACTTATAGTGCACGGGAAAGAGTTGGGATGGATCAGATGACGAGAATCATGAATATCTTGCTTTCATAGCAATCATTGAAGATGGTCCAACTCACATATCTCAGGTTTCAATTTATTGAACCACTGCAATATTTTGTTCTCAATATTCAATACATGATAAGATCTTAGTGTTTAAATGTTTAACACTCGCATAAATATGATAGCATCACACATAGATAATGTTGAACTAGTTCACTAGATTTTTTTTCTGCTAACTATGATTGATGTTTAACTTGTGCATGGTACTTTAGATGATCTTAAATATGTGGTTGAATATTTGTTGAACATAATTAATTGCGTTAGTGAGATATATGTTTTCTAGCATATAAGACCTTTGTTTATGTTTACTCTCTGTATCCTATTACATTATGATTTATTCATTCGATCTGAATTATTTGTTAAGATGTGTTAGTTTAAAATTGGATTGAGATAGCTAGATGAGATCCTTCAACAGGATTGGACTAGATTGAATTAGTGATTTACTTGTTAATTCTGTTTGTTCCATATCATGCTTGTCTTGCTTAATTCTTATGTGTAATATTTCTGAATGAATGCCATGTATTCTCAATACAATGCTTTCTTATTTTTATGCCATTAATGCATCTCTTAGTACTTCCATTAATTATAGAAAAGCAGGCTTTAGGATTATAATAGGGTAAAGACTGCTAGTCCTCCTTATGTAAGGTTGGAACCATTTTCCCCTAGCCTAGAGACAAATTTGTCAAAGGTATTAAAATAGAGAAAATGGCCAGTCAAAGATAAGAATTAGCATGATAAGGTTGCAGTTGTTGTTATCTCTGATTATAATAATATCTCTAATCCATCTGGACCCAAACTGATAAGTTGGGTACCAAGAACTGTTAATCCATTTGTGAGTGCAGGACATAATAGGTTGACTGATTCATATGTATTCTTGGTAATTCATACTCAAGGCATATGATCAAAGAAAGAGCCTCACAATTAAATATGATTGACAAAAGCTATTCCGTCAATGATCTTTGGAGATGACAGCAAAGATTTTCATTATGGGAGAAGCTAAGCAGAAAAAGGAATGTCATCATGGATTCAACAATTGCTATCACTAATAACAACTAGTATTGATAACAATTGAAGCATCTTTCTTGCTGAAGAATCAAGGCACAAATCCTCTCATCAGACGGTTCTGTATTAAAGGACAAAATATCAATTCAATGAAGGATTAGTGTCTCATCCGAAGCAGGAAGGTTGAGAAGCTTGCTCTGCTTAAGAGTAAGGAAAGGATATGCTCGTGGCTAGACTGAAATCTCGGGAAAGGTAAAGTCAATGGTTTCAACTATAAAGCTTCATCTGATAAAAGTTTAGTTATGGCATTAGAAGCTCTCACCCTTGAACATCAACTCAAGGAACCCTTTTATAAAAAGGGATTAGTGAGAGGACTGCCTCATCTGGAATTCAGAAAGATGATAAATATGAGGCATGTCAGAAAAGATAAGTCAAAAACAACATCACATCAAAGTTAAGATATACCTTAGTGATGATTGATGGCTACTCTTAACACAAAGTTATTGTTCATGCATTCTCAAGATAGGAAATCACAGATGGTGATTGATCGTATCAGGAGATCAAACTGGAAGTAACTGTAAAAGAAATGATCTTATGATCAGATAATGGGAATGAATTCAAGAAACAATTCTGATTAATATCTGTAACATCAAGAATATTTTGAGACATATTCAGCACTGGGAGCTCCGTATCAGAATGGAGTGGTACAAAGGGAAGAACCCGAACTTAATTAAAGCAATAAGGACAATGTCAAGCTAATCAAGACTTTCTAAATACCAAAGGGCAGACACAGTCAATATAGTTTATAACAAGTAAGATCAATCCTTGATCAAGATGTATACATGAAGACCATTAATGAGTTAATGACCAACAGAAGCAAACACTGGATAAACTGAAAGTGTTTGGAGAGAATGTTTTGCAGAAGCAAACAATGAAATGTTTTCAATTGTTTGAAGATCTTGGCATTTTCAGCTAATACTTGTAAGGATATTCTTCATGGCTACTCGGTGGATTATACAATCTATAGGGAATTTATGGTTGATCAATAGAAGGTGATAGATAGCCTAAATACACAGTTCAATAACTCCATGCTCCAAGTTGTTACGGGAGAAATTAATGGTGTTGATGATTCATATCCAAATAGTGGAATGGAAATGTATAACACATCTCATTACTTCAATGAAGCCAGTCAGCAAGGGTAAGTATTTTCAGGAAATCCCAGCAACAGCTTAGGGAGAGCAATAGAAGGATCAACTAGTCAGACACAACAGCACATTGAAAATCAGAGGGCACTAAAGAACATATCAACTGAGACAAGGGGTTTGATGTCAATATTATTCCCAGAGTCTAGTTCTTAAGTGATCCAGATGGTGGAGTAATGATTAGTGGGGCTACTGAGTGTGAATGATTATTTCTCTAGTTTTCTATCTGAAGAAGAAACTGAGAAAGTTACAGAAGCTCTGATATATCCGGATTTGATTGGGAGATTGCGAATCAAGATTAACTCAATCAGACAGCAAGAAGAATGTACGGAAGCTGGTATCCAAACCAAATGACAATTTTATAATTGGTACAAGGATAACCAGAAATCAAAACTGGATGATAATGTCATTGTTACGAGGGACAAGGCCAAACTGGATGCTAGGTTATTATCTGGAAGCAGTATCTAACAGAAAGCACCAGTGACGAGACTTGAGGATATTATGACATATCAGGCACCTGTTGCACATTCTGCCTGGAATTGGACTTTGGTAAATATGAACAAGTGTACTCCTGTTTGGTGAGTCAAAGGAAGTAGTCAATGCACAATAGTTCATGGACTTTGCAGTTGCAGATCTATTGGACTCTGTCTATCTCTTCTTGACAAGCTCACTTCAGCTTGGTATGAACTAGTATACTACTCAAGAAATCGTCAAGGACATGGTATGGCGCACTCTAACTGAAGTTGTAGTTAAATATAAATTAGTAGAGTCATCATATTAAAAACTCGTTTATCACTAGGTACGAATATAATGTTATATATATGCGGTGAAATAATGATAATGTTATATGTTGGTCTACTAACATAGACTTGTGTAAGATTATTTGTTAAGTAATTGTAGAGTAGGTATGGAGGAACATGTTGGAAAAGTTGTAATTCTTTTTGGAATCACTTCAAGCAAGCCATTAGAATAATTCTTTTAGGATCTCAAGCAAGCCAAAAGAATATTTCTTTTAGGAGTACAAGTAAACCAAAAGAATGATGGCAATACAAGTAAGTTAAGGATCTTTTGAAGATGCAAAATTTTGGAAGATTCTGAACATGCCAAGACTACTTACCAACAAGAACAACTAAAGCTTAATCAGTACAACTCAGGTATAATGACAAGCTATAGAGATATGAAAAGCTCACTCTTTTACTCAAATGCTAATAGACAACATGTAATGTTCTCAAGATTCCAATGTGCAATGTTCCAAGTGGATCATATAGAATCCAATCTTATAGCTATTAACAAGATTATTAGATATCTTAAGGAACTATCAACTCTTGGAGAAAAGTACCATAAAGATATTATGCTTAACATGTTTAGCTATATAGATATAGATTATGCATGTTGTAAGAAAGACAGGAGAAGAATCTCTGAAGTTGTCAACTTAAGTGACTGGAGAAGTATCTCAGGAAGCTGTGAATTTCATGGAAGAAGATGGATTTCTTGTTATGATGAGAAATAACTTCAAATCCAACAACTCTGCGGAACACTCTATGACAAGGAACCTTGACACCAGGTATCACTTATATAGAGAGCATGTCTTTTAGTCAAAGAGTCACTTACAGAAACACTTATTAAATTACTTGTAAAGTTAATTTTTCAAGACTGGTTTATAAGTGTGGGATATCATTCATTACACATTAGTTGGAAATCCCATCTGTAAGAAATTCTTAATAATAAGTTCACGGGTATTAAATCTTCAATTTTTAAAGGACTTGTGAATTTATCAGTAATCCAGTACCTCGTACTTAGTGCTAATATCTTGATTATCATGATTAAAATGTCATATACATTTGTGGTAGTTAAGTATTGTAGCATTAAGTTTGAATATTATTTTAATTAATTTAAATTATAATTGTAGACAATTCCATTCCATATCAGTCTCATAATTTATATTATATTAAAATAATATGCAGCATAGTTATTTGTATCATATACGAATAATTGTGATACTTTTAGTATTAGTTATATTACATAGAATTTTTATTCTAAGTAATCAATGCTTACTTCTAAAATCATTAATATTGAAAGTTGAAGTATTTTCTAAGTTATGTGTATAAAACTCTTAATATTTTATATGCTTAGAAAGTATTTCTAAAATTACTAATTATCCAGAGAGTGATTTCCATGTGTGTAAGTCATATATCCTATTGGTGATTATTCAAGGATAATTATAAATATTTAAATGCTAGTATCTAAATCATAGATATTTAGTATTTATTAATTTAATATTTAATTTTGGGTAGTTTGGATTATGGAAATTGAAGCAATTCAATGATTTTATTTGCTCCATAATTCAAACTAACTTAAAATAAATATGCAGCATGATTGATTATAACTAAATTTGTCAACAATTTATATGTAGGATATTGATTGTAACTTATATGTTATAAGTTAATTATGAGATTTTGATTTTAGTGAATTTAGCAATGTTTACATCTCAAGAATTCACTGAAATCAGAATCCATATTGTAGCATGATTAGTTGTGTGCTAATCCGTGACTTATATCAGTTAATGATACTTAGTTAAGAGTTCAACTATGAACTAATTGTGAAGTATTAGTATTTGTGGCATTACTTAGAACTCCTCTAAGTACTCAATGTTCATTCTTGATCAGTTATACTAATATACAAAGTGTGAAAATCTTTCTTAAAGTACAACTATGGTCAATGTGGATATTGATTTATTAGAAGTAACCATATGTTGTCAAGTTAGAATAATTTTTATACTTATTTGCAAATTCCTAAACACTTTGATAATAGATGCATTACTCAATGGATCAATGTATATGGAACTTGGAATATTTTTCTAAGATTGCAAACAAGACAATGCTGGTTAATATTGCTTTATTTATCGAACTGGTATTATTTGGGATATTACAGTTGTTAGGAGTTAACAATTGTACGATATATGAATTTGAATGCTAATGTCTATTTGATAGATAATTGCTATTTAATTCACTGATATCTTATTTGAATATATTTGTATTATGATGATTAGACGATTCCATGTCAAATCAGTTTCATGATTTAAATTATATTAAAGTAGGGTGCAACATAATTATTAGTATTTAAAATACTTGACAAGTATTAGTCAATGATATATTATTAATATTTTGTTGCAGATAATTGTGAGATTTTAAGTTCTAATGAATTTATATGAGTTGTTATATCTGACAGATTCACTATAATTTGAAATCAGCAGCATAGTCAGTCTTATTAAGATTATTTATCAATAAACAATGTTGTTGGTAATAATTTTATAAAGATAGATTATGGAGTTTTTGACATGAATGAGAATTGCTTAGACTTTACCCTAAGTGATCAACGCTTTTACAAAAACTCATTTATATTGAAAGACAAAATCTTTCTTTCTCTTTTTAAAACTGCTAGGTCATGAGTCTGTGTCTTATCAAATCATTTATCTTTTTAGGCATAAAACAGACTCGTGCAGTCGAACAATCTTAAGAGAAAAAAAATCAAACTTCTTTCTACAGTGGTGATTGCTTATTCCATTAAAATCTTTTGAAATCATTATTGTACATCATTTCTCTCAAAAGATTAAATGCATAATTTTCACTTATTATAGATCTTAAGTGCATTTTATCTCTATATTTCCATATATTTTGTGATATAGGTTCAGCCTCCAATGGCCTTCTTTTATTTGATAGTCATGAGGTTGAAAACCCATAACTTTTATCCCAGACTGTAAAGAAAAATACATAAATAGAACCAACCAACACTCTTTTACCACTAAAATGATGTATGAATGAGCGTGAGGGAGATAGTGCCTTAGTGCACCACATAAGGAAGGTTTTGAAGTCAACCCAGCAGCTCTGTCTCCTATAAAAATGAGTAGTATGTAAACCGAGGCAACTGCTAGCCCCCATACATCTTCTCAAAAAGATGTAATGGCTGAAAAGGCACAGCAACAGTTTCTAGATTCATCCTCTCAAAAGGGCGCGTCTATTGAAATTCGCCTGTCGGCCAGGGTATCCGATGTAGTGTCACCGCCTCAAACATAAACACTTCTTGATGCACATGGATAGGTTACACACAAAAAGGAATAGCCGATGAAAATAAGAGTTTCGACCATTTTACGGTCAGATTTGATTGTTCAAGGTTCTTTAATGGACCAATTGCCTTTATAGGTGTTAGGAGAGGATACTGATCCAGTAGCCATATGTCAGTGGTCAGTGTCTACCTCTCCAGGCTTAAATCCCTTGGATGCATCTGCGGATAGTGGGTCTGACATAGGTGCAGATCGACAACTTGTTGATGATGATTCAGATTTACCTGATGAGTCACAAGGAAATGTCTTCACAGACATGAGAAGGGAAATTTGATCTTTATGCTAAATTCTTTGGATCATTATTTACCTTCGCATGGTTCAAATCTGGAACCCTCAAAGGGAAATTAGCAACTTGTATATTATGACTCAGATTCATCTAACGAGTCAAACAAGGATGGGGATTTATGAACTCCCATTGCACCACATGTGGCCTCCTTAAGGATGGCTAAGGTGATTTTCCTTGCAGGTACAACTGGATTTTGGAGCTATGAGAGGAGTGATACACTTGTGAGAATGAGCGTAAACACGAGTGAAGAGAAGAGTGAAGCACATGTGAGGTACACATGAGGAAGAAAGATAAACACCATATCTCATTCCCTATCCCTAAACACTGGTTCTTGATACTTTGGGTCTCAAATATGTTTATGATTGGAACCTAACTATTAGGGACCTAACGTTTACAGATTGTATTAGATTACTTTGGGACCTAACCAGTTGGGAGCTAATAATTGGTAACAATTGGTGATCTCCCATTTGGGAGGTATAAGGAGCTGGGAAGATTGGTGAACATGATGATCAACAGTGAAGTCATTCTTGCAGCATTTAAAGGTACATAGTTGATCACGAAGGTGATTTCCTAGTGATCAGAAGAATTGGATTGGTTCATCACTATTCTTCATAAGGGGACAAGCTGTTTTCCAAAAGGGGAGTACCATTGGTTTTTATCTACGGATCCTATTGTATGGGAGAGGTGGTAAACAAAGGTGAACTCCTTTAAGCAGGTTATTCTCATAGGGGGAGAAGCAAGAGAGATATGTGCTTCTCAACAGGAAATTTGGTTGTACAAAAGAAGCTGTTGATTATTACTTCAAGACTAAGAAGTATTATCTGGTAGAGATTTGAAGAACCAAGGAAATGAAGATGAAACTACTTGAAAATTAGCTCAGTGCTAGAGGAACAAGCATCTTTCATTTCAGTTACTCAAGAAATCTGGAAATGCAGTATTTGATCCAGAAAACCAGTAGCATTATTTGCAAGTCCTGGTACTTTACTTTTTCTAGTTGTTAGTTGAGTTATCCTCTCTATTTAATTTGTTTGTTAGGTTAACAATCAAATAGGGGGAGATTGTTGGTAAGACTGCGTAGCTGTATTAATAGTTACGTGATAACTCAACACGAGAATACCACTAGAACAGGACATGTTAATAATACTACGACTACACAAGAAATCAGAAGAAATGAAGACAAGAAAAATACAAAGAATCAAAGGATTAGAAGAAAGCTTGTAGTCTGTTTACAGGTCACTGAAAGAAGTTCATAAATATGTTCATGCCTCAGTGAAGAATAAAGGTTAAAGACTTTCAGGGTTTCAGAAATGATGAAGTTTCAGTGTATAAGTGCTACCAAAATATTTCAGTGTATTAGTATTGATTGAAGATAGACAGTGTTTGAAGCATAGAAATCTAAAGAATTGAAGACAGGGTATAGACCAAGGTTAAAGAAGACAGCTGCAGTATTGAAGTTATACTCACTGACAGAAGTTCATTTATATATTCAAGCGTCGGTGAAGAACAGTGAATGAAGTATTCAAGATTATAGTAGCAATGAAGACGTTGTCTAAATAACCAGAAAGGATTCCAGTGAAAGCATAGTTGTTTATTGATAGTGTGTCCGAAGCGATAAAGTTGTTGCAAGCTTAACAATGTAATCAAGGCTATAATACGAAGACCTGAATCGGGGTTAGTCGTCTGTGAACCAAACCAGTTGCACTAGGCGTCAATATCCCGTGAAAGGAATCTGGGTATTATTTTTAGAAGAATTTTTAAGTTGAGGAACGTACTTGGATTAAACGTTTATCTGTTAAAGTACGAGAAGAGGTGCGCGGGGTATACAGCTAAACTGCTCTAGGGATTGGCAAAGTTCAAAGTTTAATTGTTAAATTAAATAAATTTATTTAGTGGACTTTAATATAATTTATTTATTAAACTTAAAATGATTTATTTTATAAACTTTAAATATGTTTATTTTATAAATCTAAATTAGTTTATTTATATAAGTTATATTTAAGTTTATTTTATAAATTAATTTATTTACAATTTAAACTTAAATAAAAAGAAAAAGAAAACAAAAAGAAAACAAAACAAAACAAAACAAAAAAAAGAACACATAAAAAGAAAGAATAAGGAAATGAAATAAACAAAAAACCTAGCAACCAAATGGTCGCAGGTTAGAAGATCAGGAGGTTGGTTTTTGTTTTAGTTTTACAATTTCTTAGTCGTAGGTTTTGAGGTTAACAAATAAAGAAACCAAAATCTAACTGTTCGCATGTTGCTAACTACAACGTCGCAGGTTGGCATTTTTGCTGGTTCAAAAATCCTTAGTCGCGGGTTAGCAGTCCAAGCTCCTCAGCCATAACTTTATTGATTGATTCAATTAATTTGTGTGGCTCAATTTCAGCCACACATTTTCAATTGAATATAAAGTCTATACAAGCAGCAGAAGCTTCCAGCAATCAGATTATTCTGTTCATCTTCTCTCCCAAGAGAGCTGGTAAAAATAGAAGCAAAGAAAATACAGAGAAGCTCAAGCTCATTGTATATCCGTTTAAGTTCTCACCGGAGTAAAGTTATAATGCTCGGTTTAACTCTTGTATATTCATAGGGGCATTATAAATGTTACCCGGTAATTAAATCCTTGTACAAACAAAAGTTAGATCATTGTATAGGATTTGATTTGTAAATCTTTGTAGAAGCTAGGAACTTTATTGTTCTTAGATTGTAACCGGTTAATTTACCGGAGTGTAACAACACCCCTCGCGGATTTATATATGAATATATATTTCCCCGAATATCTTGTGTTCCTCGTTTTATCGTCCCAAACACTATTCCTCTCAAAAACACAAAACCACTAACCGAGCACTAAATTTTATATCCGCAAAAGATTCGAAAGAATTTTTTAATTTAGTGATTATCGTATTCAACCCCCCTTCTACGATAATTCGGGACCTAACACATACATATCAATAGAAACTCTTTTAGAAATAGCTTTGCGGGTTTTAAATATTACCCAGTTGTGTATGCAATCCTATTATTACATAATTCTCTTATCAGTTAGGGTTCTCACATGATACAGTGTATGACTTACAAGGTATTGAACATGGTGATTTAGAGACATGCTATGTAAAACAGTTTATAAAGATTTCCATGGTCCAAAATATAAAACAAGATGAAAGATTTATGTGAGGTTTCAACAGTGCATAAATAGAGAAGTTCAAGTACATTAGTTCTGGAATAAGGTACAATAATATACAGTAGGGTTAAACAGAGGAAAAACTGGAAAATATTCCCCCTATCTACCCCTAACTTCTACCTAACTACTACTACTGCAACCAACACTAGTTCTGAAATACAACATGAAAAGAAAAAGGGATCCCGTCATCTGACCAAGTATCCCAAAGCCTACCAGTGCTAAAAAGAAACAAACAAATAACAACTATTACGGGCTCCACGAGATGTCCCGCCTGATCTCACAACCTCGCTATCCATCAAGAATCACCCTCAACACAGCCAGCATCCAACGAATGATCTTATGCACCCTCCGGGCCTCAGCCTCTGCATCACTAGTGGACGGTCCCTCGTCCAATATTCTCCGGGCAACCTGCTCCACCATCTGAATCCGGACTCTCCAGTCATCCTCAATAACTGAAGTCATCTTCCTAGACTCTCGAGCCAGCCCATCCACCAGAGCTCCCAACTCAGGAATGCGGGAGTAAATAAAGTTTCGATCCTGGGCTAACTTGCCGCCAATCTGGGCAGGCACAGTCCTAGAAAGCATAGCAAGCTCTCGCTCAGGGGATGGAATCTCTGGAATGGGTCTCAGGGGAGACACCTGCATAGGGACCTCACTGCTCTCTGATGGATCCTCCTCAGGGTCTGAACTAACATACACAGGCTCCTCTGAAGAGGGCGGAATAGGGTCCACTGGGGTACCGGTCAAACTAATCTCTGATTTGGAATCACTACCGCTACTGGGGTCCTGAGATGAAACATAAAATAGTAGCCAAAATACAGCATTAGGGTTGAATAAGATTTCAAATAACTCCACACCCTAACTCTAGTTGCTACCTTGACCTAATCTCTTTACTTAGACTATACCTAATTGTCTAACTCAACTCTATATGAGTCGACACACTCTCGCAATATATATACACCCAAATACCCTTTTATCCAAACTTGTCTCAGGGACTAGATCATGTTGCTCTGATACCAACTTATCCCTCAATCTCGGGGTTAGGAAATGAGGACCCACATACCATTAACTAATATAATAACAGCGGATATAATAAACCTTGATTAAACACTAACAGGATCTAAACAGGATTAAGTATGAGACAAGATTACAACTACCAACCAGAATAAATATATTACAATCCAAAATAATATCTGATCTTTAATCGATTCCGACATGGAACCGAAAGATAACTCAATGTATCTGATCCAACTTAAAGAATCCTTCCAACTTAAATGCTTGCTCACATACACTTCTACCTCCTCTTGCATTTGGAAACCTACGACACGGTAGGGACCTCCAGGAAAGCTCTGGCGAGCGGTACGCCTAAGTATGGTCATCTTCTTTCTTAACTGCCATGGTTAGCAAAATATATAAGCAAAGAAGCTCAACAAGTAACTATATAAACAGTTCTATAATGCAGTAACAATATCAATATCAACATATAAGGCATTCTACTTTAAATATCTAGGTGGCGGATTTCTATTTCTAGCTATGAAAGGGTTATGAAGAAGGGTTTGGGCTTTCATGAATCAAGGCTCAGGTTAGGGTGAAAGCCGACATTCATCTGAAATCATTAGCAGGACTTCAAAGTGTTTCTCAACAGAAGGAAACAATCAATCAGACTTTGAAACTTATCATCAATGTAAAGTGACAGGGTTCACAACATTACAATCAAAATGAAGACTCGAGTTGCTCCATTTCATTTCATTTCATCTTTTAAAGAATAAGGAGCAACTGATCCAAGTATATAAACATTTTCATCTTTATAGAGTATAGGAGAACCTTTGATTGGAATATCCATCTTTAAATTTATAATACGGGTGATCAGCCCGTACCGACCTCCATCTGGTCGTTATGGTACCTATGACATTATAGCCTTATATTGGACTAGCCGCGCTAGCCTCTTATGTGACTAGACTAGTCCTACTAGCCTCTTACGTCTCTATCCAATCTATCAGGAATTTTTTTGGAAAACCTTGTATTGGAAGAAGGAAAAGAGTTGACAAAATTCATTTTAGCATTGCCAAGAATGTGAAATCATTTGGACTCAATCAAGTCGAAAATCATTCTTAAGTTCAATTTAAGATTTCAAGGAAAATGAACGGATCAAGCGTAAACAGGGATCAATACAAAGGAACTGAATCAAATTATAAACAGGGTTAACTAGTTCCAATTCAAGAGAGTTTCAACAATCATCTCATGACAGGGTTCACGGGTCAACGAAGAATTTGGATTGATCAAGACATTAAGGAAGAATGTAAAAGTTCTTGTAGGGTTTACGATATCAGAAGATGAAAAAGGAAACAATACGATATTCAGGGTACAAATCAACAGGGTTACTATAAAGGATTGAACAACGTCTGATATCAAATTGTCAAAAGAACAATATCAGGGTTTCTCAGAATCAATAATAGGTATATCACAATTGCAATAGAAAGCCTCTAGACAATCATGGCATCAATAATTTCCTCTCTATAAACAATTCACAAGAGAAGGCAGAGTTACTTGCCTTAAATCGCTTTTCTGCTTAACGGGTATAGAGCTACTGCCACCTAAGATTCCTTTCCATTTTCTAGCCTGAATGCCTTCGCTATCCGGATCTACAATCCAAAAAAGTATCCCTAATCAGCAACTTACTCGACACTCGACGTTTCTCAGAACGCCTAACGATTATCCCAAATCGCAATAACACTTAACTCGTATACACATGCATAATCATAGTATACTCATATAACACATAGCAAGTATATACTTGACCATATTCTCATACCATGCATTACAATATACTCGGATACTCCAAATTTACAATTAATCATCGAATCACATAGTACGACTCAACGATATCACTTAACATATTAACCTTAATACTCCAAACCCTAATTATATAACCTTATGTCGAAACGACTCATCCTTTCCTTTTAATCCCAAAATTCGAATAAAAAACACACAGTAAACCAAACGAATAACTCGACAACCAAACAACTTATTCCTTTCTTTTTAACTCAAAAATTTGAACCAAAATAATGGAACCAAGCCAAGAAATCAACATGCAACCACTTATTATCATCATGCATTCACTTAATCTTACATGCAACTTTATAAATCATATATCACTTAATAATAATCATCTTGCAAGTTCAAAAGAAAGCATACCATATAGTTCAAATCAAAAACTACCCATTCGAGTTCTTTCCTTCAAAACTGAACTTCACTACAACTTAAAATTCAATAAATCATTTCATAACGAACATTTATCACAAAGACTCGTATCAAACAAGTTATTTGATCTAGTTCTTTCTTAAAAACAAGCACCATTTGGCCCTAATTAACAAGATAACATGCAACTCTTAAATTAACATGCAAAGTCAATTTTTATCTTTAAAGCTTATCTTCACTCAATTCTTAACAAGAAAACCCTTTGAACTCTTTTTCTTTTGCATAAAATCGAACCAAAATCCAATCATCAACATGCAAGTCCAACAATTATTTATTAACTAGCAATGATCAACATGCAAGCCCAAAAGTTAATTATTAACTAACAATGATCAACATGCAAGTTCAAGAATCAAGCATAAACTCAAGTTCAAACCACAACTCATCCATTCAAATCATTTAAAACAAAACTGAACAAAAAATTAGATTTTTAAACCAAAACCATTTACAAAACTTGAATTAAAATCAAACCCCCCTTTTACAAGCAAAAATTCGAATCAACATTGAAATAAAATCAAAGAATAGCACATAATTTAGTACATAATACTCTCTTAAGATCACACACTAAAAAATTATATTTTCTTAGATATAACCAAGAGATGTTGATGCAAAAACCTTCTTAAACACTTACATGCAAAGAGTATATAGATAGAGGATTGAAAATGATGAAGATCAATGGCAGGATCTTTAAATTCCAAGTAGAATTTAGTGTTACACGTAAGAGAGAGAGAGAGAGAGATAATTCGAGAGAGAGAGAGAGAGAGAGAAAGAGAGAGAATTCGGGAGAGAGAGGGAGAAAAGAAAAGAGAAAGAAAGAGTGATCCAAGAGGAAGAAGAGAGTGGGGAGGAAGGAAGGAAGAGTGGGTGTATATATAAGTGAGTGGAGGGGTAAAATGATCTTTTGCCAACTAATTCTAGAAACTTCTTTTCTTTTATTCAAAAACTCATAAACGAATTTGGATAATACATAACTCCCTCGGAAAGGGTGAAAATGACATAAATAACAATTTTAGAATATAGATTTTGAAATCAGCTTTCTAACCATATTTTAAAATAAGTTTTGAGCGTACGGTTTATTTTATATGAATTTTACAAGGTTGCGCTCAAAATAGAAATATAACCCGATAAAATTATTTTAAAATACGCCGATCACGAAATAATTTCATCTATCATTTTTATAAAGTCTCCAAGACTATTTCGAAGATAATAAAGCAAATTTCACGTCTTGACCAAACTCAGGTAATTTTATAAAAATATATAAAGGTTCAATAAACCTTATTTAAATCAAATAAATCCTTTAAAATCATTTAAAAATTTACAGATCATATAATCATGCACACTAACAGGAAAAAACATAAATTCACATATCATGACTCATTTTAAAATATGCTTAAGCATAAAATTTTCTCCTTTTTTATTTATATTCACTTTTCGCATAATGGGTCGCGTCCTAACTGACGGCCCAACGCTGAGCGTTTTCAACTACGCTTCTCAATCATACTTTCTATACTAGCTGATACGTCAAACTGGAATATAATATTCATTTAAACATTTCTATTTAACACATAATTTGTATTCATATGCTTAAACACCTTAATCCCTTTTTAAGACGGGTTCCGTTCATCTTGACGGCCCGACAACACGGCTTAGCCTTTTAGCTGATAACAGTTAATCCACATAATTGTTTAACCTTTTATTCACATAAATTCACAATTATGACACAAAATTATACATTATTCACTTAATCACGTCGCGAAATTCACAGTCGCTACAAAGTCAGACCTTAACTAGCAAGAGGTATACAGTACTTGTGTTAAATTCTATGTGGGCAAAACTTGCGTTTAGGGCCCTTAATAGTCAAGATCCTAGCATTCTGAAATACTTTATTTAGAAATTTGCTAAATATGGAGTGTATATATACATTAAGGCCCCGAAATTTGATTTTAACTCGGCTCTATATATCTAAACTCGTCTCAACTCTTTTAGACACCCTGAACTTGATAAAAATTTAAGGGTCCGTACAAATAAAAAAATACATACATGTAAAATATTCTATATGTAATAAAATTTATTAAAAATAAATCACACAATAATTACAATATAATTTAAATGTCATATTGAAAATTTATGACCGAGTACATTAAAAGTGCTTGAATTTATGATAAATTAAAAATATTTGTACGTATTTGATAATTTTGGGTTATATATATCCAATAACTCATAATTTCAAATAAACCGAGAAAAAAGAAACTATATCATATGTAATAATTGTAATGGCTACTCTAATGTTCGTTCAAAAGTCGGAACTGGCTTGCTTTCAGCGGCTTGCTTTCGCTCCGATTCAATGTAATGACTATTGAACCTGCGATCTTCTTTCTTGAGCAAATTCCATTATGAAAAACTTTCATGGGATTCTGTTAGGTAATGAATCACACAGAGGGGGGGTGAATGTGTTTTTCTGATTTTAGGCTTTTCTTGAAAGTTAATGGTTGAACAAAGTAAATTAAATCTTGTATAGAAAAGTGTTCATGCAGAATTTAAACTTGTAAAAACTAAAGAACACAGATCTTCAAAACTCACTTAATTTTATATTAAAATTAAGACTGTTTTGCTATAAAATTTCTAAGCTCTTTGATATTAAAGAGCTCAGCTTCTTCTTGAGAGTGTTACAAGAATTTTGATCTAAATTGTTACTTCTAACTAGAGGACCAGTGTTAACTTTATAACTCAGTTAACTACTGGTTTACACAGTGGATAATAAACATGCTATTAGCTTTCTAAACTGTCACTTGTCATTTCTATTTATAGAAAATCAAATCTTCCATTTATGGCTTAGCATATCTTTAGAATCTCGTGTTCACTTTAATCTTCCTCTGTTACTTAATCTTTGCCATTGATCTTGCACATTCTTCAAGCTGCTTTTTGTAGACTTGTTAATGCAGCTGTTGGATTGTTTATTGATTGTTTATCTTGGATATTGAACTGGTCTGCAATTTTGTACTTTGAGACTGTACCTCGAGATCTCCAGTTTAGGTCTATAGAATATTTAACATCTCGATAAGTATATTGGCTTATCGAGATCTCTAGTACACTATATTCAGTTTGGCTTTGTAGAGATCTACATTTCTCTATAAGAGATTTAGGCTTGTCGAGTTCTCTAGTCTTCACATCTTCAATTTGACTTATCGATAACTCTTAGTTCTCTAATGGCTTCTTGACTTGTTGATATCTCAGAGTTCTTTAGTCAAATTCACCTTGTTGACATCTCAGAGTTCTTTAGTGAATTTTGACTTATCGATATCTCTGAGTTCTCTAGTGGAACTTGACTTATCGATAACTCAGAGTTCTCTACTGAATGTAGACTTGTCGATAACTCTGAGTTCTCTAATGAAGGAATGACTTGTCGATATCTCCAATCTTCAGTTCTGCAATTTTGCTTGTCGATATCTTCCTGAGTTCTCTAGTAGCTTTCCTGACTTCTCCACTCTGAATTCATTCATTTCTTCTATCCCGGTGGATATTTCTCATCCGTCGACCAGTGATTGTATCCCGACGGATGTGCCTAACAGCAGTCATCCGTCGACTAGCCAAACTACTATTTCGATGGATGTTCCTCATCCGTCGCTACTCTCTGCAACTTGAATGACTTCTCGATAAGCCATTCTGGAGTTCACGAATGACTTCTCTATAACATTAAATATGTGACTTGTAGAGATCTTGACTTAGAGTATTTTTCTTCAAACAGATTTATTCAACTCCAAGCTTCTTCAAAATTCTTCTGAGGCATGATCTTCTTGATCTTCTTCCAGATAGAATCCTTAGGCTTGATAATATTTTAGGAAAAAGACTACAGTCTGGTCCTTTATATTTTAATAAACTTTAAGTGTTACAAGTACAAAATATAAATTTAGATAATAATACAACTTACTCAGGGTTGACCCCAAGCTTAACTGATTGCTGAAAATAACTGTTCATTAATCTTCTACTCAGATCAGATGTCGATTTGACTTGCTTCATACTTTGATCAGAGATGCTAATGACATTGTTATCTCCATTAATCTTTGATATCATCAATTATATATTACAATCTCCCCCAACTTGTTCATTATGAAATTATGCACAAGTTCTTATTGATGATGTCAAAACTTTAACTAAATGCATAAACCAATTTTCCCATCTGGTCTTCTTTTGTTGAGTTGCATTTAGATTTATTCTTCTCTCCTCTATAAAGAATATAATATTTTATTATCTTGCAACATCCATCAGCTATTTTAGTAGGCATTTAGATATATTATCCCCTTTTTGACATTATCTCCAGGTAGAAAGATCCAGCTAGATGCACATTGTTCAAGCTACTATCATTGTCCATTTAGAACACTATCTGCAGTTTCAAGCTTCAGTGAGATTTGTGGTGATGAGTTTATCAAATAAAATAGAGATTTTACTTAGATCTGCAGAAAAAGTCTGTCAGTAAAAAAATCCTGAGCTCTTTGTTCTTTTAAATAAGTAGTCTCAGTACTTCTCACTGCACTAGTCTCATGACTTTTAAGAGTCAGAGTTCCCTCACAAGGATTACTAAATCCATACACTCATCTACCTCTCCTTTTTCCAGGAAGAATCATGCCTCTCTTATTCTCTGTTTTTCTCTCAATCTTTTCTCTTATTCTCACCTGAAAGGCTCAGATGTGTTTGACTTATAGAAATAAGAGGTGGCTGAGAAGAGTTGTATGTGATCATATGATTAGGGGTAATCCATATAGGTCTAATCATACTCATTTCATCATAAAAGAGAATATTAGCTTAAAGTTGTGAGGTGAATGAATTATTAAGAACACATGTGACTAGGGTCACAGTTTGACTCACTGATTGCTCTGTGGTTTTGATAGTTTGTTGTTCCTCACTTGTATTGGGAACCTCCAACGGATTTGGAGGGTATTTGACTAGGTTACTATAATGTACACCAGCCTCAAACCCTTGTGTCTTGCAACACACTGGCACATAAATGTGCTATACTTTCCCTTCTCATGACATTATCATAGGCATTTGTACTTCTAGCTTTGACTGCTAAGGCAGCTTGTGCTAGAGTTATGAGGTGAGTTGTTCCTTTTTGAGGAACCTCCAATTGAATTGGAGAGAATTTAGATAGCTCCCCCTCAGGAATACTATCCTCAAACCTTTAAGTCTGTGAAGACTATTTTGCACATGAAGGTGCATTAGGAATACTCATGGGATATTCAGTAAAAACTGATAAATTTTCCATGTTTGTTGTGGTTTCTCTTCTCAAACAACAAAACAATCTGAAGAACATTATGAAATTGTTGTCCTTTTGTAAAACAGGTTTCCTTTGAGAGTCACCTGAGTGGGATTGTGTTTGAGTTTTTGTTTGTGTTGCTGTATCTGGGAGAACTACAGTTTGGTTTATAGATGTTTTAGCTGCATTTTATCATAAATACCTGTTGATTGAAAATTTGAATTTCCTATTGTTGTCTGAGTGAATTGTGTTGAACCTGTAATGCATTGAACATATCTGGAGTTTTGATTAGGCATAAGCATTGAGACATACATTTGCAAGCATTAAGACAGGAAAACTAATAATTAATTAATTTGTAAACACAAGGCATTCATGACATAAACAATCAAGCAACAAAAACAAATTGAAAAAGAATAAGAGAATTTTCATTAATATTAAACACAGAGTACATTAAGATTCAGATTACATCAAGTAAATCCTAATCCTAACTACTCTAATTTGGGCTCCTTCTTCTCGGCCTCCAACAACCTTACCCTGTACTGGTAAGCTCTGGACATGGAGTGTGCACGAGAGATGATCCTCTCCTGCAAGTCCAGAGCAACATGGCGTTGCTGCTCAGCTACCCTTGCACGTCTCTCCAGCTCCAGAGAGACTTTCATCTCAAAGAAAAGAATGCTGATTTGATCATCCCACGAGAGTTCGTCAAAGATCTCACGTGGAATACCAAAGGGGTTGCAAACAGACCCCTGAGATGGACACGAAGCCCGAAAGGATCAAAGTAAATTTGGTCGTCAACTAGATGATGGACAGGATGGTAAACTCCATTAATAAGTCTGTAGAAGACTTGGGCATCAATTTGAGAGAGAAAGAGAGAGATGAACAGGAGGTGAGTTTTGAAATTAGATGTTTGTTGAGAATAAGAGTAGTGATGAATGATAAAGAGTGAAGCGTTTTAATTTATAGAGGGAGTAAAGATAGAAACCAGGAGACTCTTGAGTTTCCCGGATAATAAGGGTAATAATCACATAAGCATACTTGACAGTTAGAAATGACTAGTTACTATTTTCCATACAAGTACTCAAGAATCTTAGTTCACTTTTTAGGATAACTATTCCCCATGCAAATAAACAAGTACTCCCTACAGAAAAAGTAACTCCTCCTATCAGCATACAGTCAAATAAATTTAACCATTATCAGCATTCTCAAAACATCATACATAATGTACTAGTCTACTTACATTAGAATAACATATTTCCACAAAAAAATAGCATATAAGCACGTAAATGTGTCAATAAGTCAGAGTAATTATGGACAAAGTATGTAAAAAGTATTTTGCTGAACATTATTTATGAATTAAATTATTTCAGTTTTTCATACTTTTACTTCTTTTGGTCTGTTATTTATTAAGTTCATATATTGAGGATATGAATTAATAAATATTCTGTTTGCTTAGAATTTTGAGAAATTTAAAAAAAAATATATTCGAGACATCTGGTATTTATAGTAAAAGTAAATGACTTGTCGAGAACTCAAAAATAGACATTTGGAATTTGTCTATCGAGAAGTCACTTTGAGAAATGAAGTACATGTCGAGAAGTCATTTTAAATTACTCTTATAGAGAACTCAATGTTGACTTATCGAAATGTCAAATGAATACCCGGTTTGTCCAAAAAGTGGACTGAACTGATTCTAACTTTTATTTGAATAAATTCAAAATAAAATTACAATAAATTTTCCAAAAGTATTTTACCAAAACAATTTATAAATTTAAATTATCTCAGTTATGAGTTATTGATAAGTCAAAAAATTGTACTTGTAGAGAACTCTCTGAATGAACACTACTAGAGGACTCTACAAGGACTTATCGATAAGTCATTTTAAGCCTATCGAGAAGTCAGTAAATTGACTTATCGAGGACTCACTTGAGAAGTCCTAAAATGACTTGTCGAGAAATCAATTTATACTTATCGAGAACTCAGTTTTCTAAATACTTTTGGTTATTGCAATTATGCCTTGTGTTAATTTTATATATTAAGAATGTAAATTAACAACTGAGCAGTTTACTTAGAATTTGAAAAATTCCAAGTTAATTTTGAATTTGAAAAACAAATATGCAGAGATTTCTGAAATATTGAAAATTCATATTTCAGTTAATTTCCAATTTAATCAAATTAATTTTGATTTATCGAATCTTAATCAGCTGCAAAACATTAGCTGAGTTCTTGCCTTAGGATGAAGAGTTAAGCATTCCAATTTCACCTACAAGTCTAGTGAAAGTTGCTTCATCCAAAGGTTTAGTAAAAATATCAGCTAATTGTTATTCTGTTGGTACAAAAATGAGCTCACCATTAGTAGCATGTTCTCTAATAAAGTGGTACCTCACATCAATGTGATTTGTCCTAGAATGATTAACTGGATTAACTACTATAGATATATCACTAGTATTTTCACACATGATGGGAATTTTGTGTAACACTAGGCCATAATCCATTAGCTGATGTCTAATCCAAAGCACTTGAGCATAACAACTTCCTGCAGCTATGTATTCAGCTTCAGCTGTAGAAGTTGATACAGATTGTTGTTTCTGGCTGTACCAGGATACAAGTCTTTGTCCAAAAATTGACAGCTTCCACTGGTACTCTTTCTGTCAACCCTGCATCCAGCAAAATCTGCATCTGTGTTGCCAACAGCTTCAAAACCAGTTCCCTTAGGATACCATAATCCCAAATTTAGAGTCCCCTTCAAGTATTTGAAAATCCTCTTTACAGCCATCAAATGATTCTTTTGGATTGGCTTGAAATCTTGCACATAGACATGTTGCAAACATGATGTCTGGTCTACTTGCTGTTAAGTAAAGCAATAATCCAATCATACCTCTGTAGCTTGAGATATCTACACTGTTGCCCTTTTTATCTTCATCCAACTTTGTTGCAGTAGACATAGGTGTCGTAATTTAGGAGTCCAAGCTCCTCAGTCATAACTTTATTGATTGATTCAATTAATTTATGTGGCACAATTTTAGCCACACATTTTCCATTGAATATAAAGTCTACACAAGCAGCAGAAGCATTCAGCAATCAGATTGTTATGTTCATCTTCTCTCCCAAGAGAGCTAGTGAAAATAGAAGCAAAGAAAATACAGAGAAGCTCAAACTCATTGTATATAGGGGCATTATAAACGTTACCCGATAATTTAATCCTTGTACAAACAAAAGCAAGATCATTGTATAGGATTTGATTTGTAAATTTTTGTAGAAGCTAGGAACTTTATTGTTCTTAGATTGTAGCCGGTTAATTTACTGGAGTGTAGTAACACCCCTCGCGGATTTATATACGAATATATATATTTCCCCGAATATCTTGTGTTCCTCATTTTATCGTCCCAAACACTATTCCTCTCAAGAACACGAAACACTAACCGAGCACTAAATTTTATATCCCTAAAAGATTCGAAAGAATTTTTTAATTTAGTGATTACAACCACCCCCCCTTCTACGATAATTCGGGACCTAACAATTGGTATCAAAGCAAACTGATTGATACACAAATCAGGATCCTTAAATGAATTTATTTTATTAATTTTTCATTAACAAAAATTTATTTTGTAAATTTGATTTAGAAAATTTATTTTATAAATTTAATTTAGATTAGCTTACTGTATGAACTTAATTTAAATAAATTTATTTTATAAATTTAACTAAATTAATTTATTACATAAATTTTAGTTTATAAAATTTTTATTTAAATTTGTTTTCCATTCTAGGATGTCAGTTTTGTAAGATATCATTTAGATTAGTTCAGCATTTCCACCTAGTTCTTTTCCTGTTTGTTCAAATTGCCAAACTTGGTGAACTTGTTTGAATCAACATATCTTGAACGTCGCAGGTTGCACAAATTGAACAAAAAGAAACATGAGAATTTTCTAAGTCGCAAGTTAGCAATTAGCACTTCAACTATTCTGTAGCCTCCAATTTTTATTTTTTGATTTATTTATTTTTTCATAAAATTTAAAATTCTTAAATTTAAATTTTTCTTAGATAATAATTTACGTTTTATATAATTCTTCAGAAAATTTGAAATTCTTGAAAATTAGATTGTATGTAAATATTTATTTTTGATTAATTTATATTCTAAGAAAATTAAAAATTCTGAAAATTTAAATTTCTCTTAAATATTAAATTAAGGGTCCACAAGGTATTGGTAGACTCGAGATTCCTCCGGGCTTCAAATATGATTTTAATCTTTCGAAGAAAACGAAGACCATGTGCTATTTAAACGGAAAATTCCCGAATACGGAAATTGAAGATAATGGTTTTCTTATTCCAACGAAACTGATTTCAAGAACTACAGAAGAAAATTGTGGAACTTCCTCAAAGGCTTACTTCATAGGATACCAATGGTTTTAAGAAGCAGGAAAGGAATGAAATTTCTACGGGTACAAGTTTACTCAAAGATTTCTAAGACAACTCTAATGATTCCAAATTATACAGGCACACAGTGGTTTGTACCAATGCTACATTTATCCGGGAATCAAAAAGATCATATAGGTAGAAATTGAGGAGGTCAGAGAGTATAGTGGGGACATATAAACATCTCAGTTACATGCAGTAAAGTTGGAACCTCGGGACAGAATGTAAGAGTTACTGATAGTTGAATCAAAGGAAGCTCAGGTAGAAGTACTTGAGGGACCGGACGTCACGACAGTGTTTCACTTGTCAGGAAAGTCTAGTCGCATCAGATTCACCAGGAGTACATAATCTATATCCAAGGATCAAGCCTATCTATTCTTAAGCAGGGACTTTTACAGATTCAGTTCAAGAGGTGATTACAAGATGAAGATTGGGACATACACAAGATTTCATAGCTACAGTTTTGACAAGTTATATGTGTCGAGTAACTATCAGGGGTTTTGCTACAACAGAACAAGAAGCTTGAAAAACAAGGATGAGTAGGGATTCAGTTGAAGAGTTGAGACAAAGGTGGAATGTTTTCTTAGGGAAGCATCCAGTCAAAACTTATAGTGCACGGGAAAGAGTCCTGCCTTTTTCCAGGAAGAATCATGCCTCCCTTATTCTCTTTTTTTCTCTTAATCTTTTCTCTTATTCTCACATGAAAGGCTCAGATGTTTTTGATTTACAGAAATAAGAGGTGGCTGAGAAGAGTTGTTTGTGATCATATGATTAGGGGTAATCCATATAGGTCTTATCATACTCATTTCATCAGAAAAAGAGAATATTAGCTTAAAGTTGTGAGGTGAATGAATTATTAAGAACACATGTGACTAGGGTCACAGTTTGACTCACAGATTGCTTTGTGGTTTTGATAGTTTGTTGTTCCTCACTTGTATTGAGAACCTCCAACTGAATTGGAGGGTATTTAACTAGGTTACTATCATGTACATCAGCCTCAAACCCTTGTGTGTCTTGCAACACAATGGCACATAAATGTGCTATACTTGCCCTTCTTATGACATTTTCAAAGGCATTTGTACTTCTAGCTTTGACTGCTAAGGCAGCTTGTGCTAAAGTTATGAGGTGAATTGTTCCTTTTTGAAGAACCTCCAACTGAATTGGAGAGAATTTAGATAGCTCCCCCTCGGGAGTACTACCCTCAAACCTTTCAGTCTGTGAACACTATTTTGCACATGAAGGTGCATTAGGAATACTCATGGGATATTCAGTAAAAACTGATAAATTTTCCATGTTTGTTGTGGTTTCTCTTCTCAAACAACAAAACAATCTGAAGAACATTATGAAATTGTTGTCCTTTTGTAAAACAGGTTTCTTTTGAGAGTCACCTGAGTGGGATTGTGTTTGAGTTTGTGTTTGTGTTGCTATATCTGGGAGAACTGCAGTTTGGTTTATAGATGTTTTAGCTGCATTTTAACATAAATACCTGTTGATTGAAAATTTGAATTTCATGTTGTTGTCTGAGTGAATTGTGTTGAACCTGTAATGCATTGAACATATCTGGAGTTTTGATTAGGCATAAGCATTGAGACATACATTTGCAAGCATTAAGTTAGGAAAACTAATAATTAATTAATTTGTAAACACAAGGCATTCATGACATAAACAATCAAGCAATAAAAACAAATTGATAAAGAATAAGAGAATTTTCATTAATATTAAACACAGAGTACATTAAGATTCAGATTACATCAAGTAAATCTTAATCCTAACTACTCTAATTTGGGCTCCTTCTTCTCGGCCTCCAACAACCTTACCCTGCAATGGTAAGCTCTGGACATAGAGTGTGCAAGAGAGATGATCCTCTCCTGCAACTACAGAGCAGCATGGCGTTGCTGCTCAGCTACCCTTGCACGTCTCTCCAGCTCCAGAGAGACTTTCATCTCAAAGAAAAGAATGCTGATTTGATCATCCCACGAGAGTTCGTCAAAGATCTCACGTGGAATACCAAAGGGCTTGCAAACAGCCCCCTGAGATGGACACGAAGTCCGAAAGGATCAAAGTAAATTTGGTCATCAGCTAGATGATGGACAGGCTGGTAAATTCCATTAATTAGTCTGTAGAAGACTTGGGCATCAATTTGAGAGAGAAAGAGAGAGATGAACAGGAGGGGAGTTTTGAAATTAGATGTTTGTTGAAAATAAGAGTAGTGATGAATGATAAAGAGTGAAGCGTTTTAATTTATAGAGGGAGTAAAGATAGAAACCAGGAGACTCTTGAGTTTCCCGGATAATAAGGGTAATAATCACATAAGCATACGTGACAGTTAGAAATGACTAGTTACTATTTTCCATACAAGTACTCAAGAATCGTAGTTCACTTTTTAGGATAACTCTTCCCCATGAAAATAAACAAGTACTCCCTACAGAAAAAGTAACTCCTCCTATCAGCATACAGTCAAATAAATTTAACCATTATCAGCATTCTCAAAACATCAGATATAATGTACTAGTCTACTTACATTAGAATAACATATTTCCACAAAAAAATAGCATATAAGCACGTAAATGTGTCAATAAGTCAGAGTAATTATTGACAAAGTATGTAAAAAGTATTTTGCTGAACATAATTTATGAATTAAATTATTTCAGTTTTTCATACTTTTGCTTCTTTTGGTCTGTTATTTATTAAGTTCATATATTAAGGATATGAATTAATAAATATTCTGTTTGCTTATAATTTTGAGAAATTTAAAAAAAAATGTATTCGAGAAGTCTAGTATTTATAGCAAAAGTAAATGACTTGTCGAGAACTCAAAAATAGACATTTGGAATTTGTCTATCGAGAAGTCACTTTGAGAAGTGAAGTACATGTCGAGAAGTCATTTTAAATTACTCTTATAGAGAACTCAATCTTGACTTATCGAAATGTCAAATGAATACCCGGTTTGTCCCAAAAGTGGACTGAACTGATTCTAACTTTTATTTGAATAAATTCAAAATAAAATTAGAATAAATTTTCCAAAAGTATTTTACCAAAACAATTTATAAATTTAAATTATCTCAGTTATGAGTTATTGATAAGTCAAAAATTGTACTTGTAGAGAACTCTGTGAATGAACACTACTAGAGGACTCTACAAGGACTTATCGATAAGTCATTTTAAGCCTATCGAGAAGTCACTCGAGAAGTCAGTAAATTGACTTATCGAGGACTCACTTGAGAAATCCTAAAATGACTTGTCGAGAAGTCAATTTATACTTATCGAGAACTCAGTTTTCTAAATACTTTTGGTTATTGCAATTCTGCCTTGTGTTAATTTTATATATTAAGAATGTAAATTAACAACTGAGCAGTTTACTTAAAATTTGAAAAATTCCAAGTTAATTTTGAATTTAAAAAAGAAATATGCAGAGATTTCTGAAATATTGATAATTCATATTTCAGTTAATTACCAATTTATTCAAATTAATTTTGATTTACTGGATCTTAATCAGCTGCAAAACATTAGCTGAGTTCTTGCCTTAAGATGAAGAGTTAAGCATTCCAATTTCACCTACAAGTCTAGTGAAAGTTGCTTCATCCAAAGGTTTAGTAAAAATGTCAGCTAATTATTTTTCTTTTGGTACAAAAATGAGCTCATCATTAATAGGATGTTCTCTAATAAAGTGGTACCTCACATCAATGTGATTTGTCCTAGAATGATTAACTGGATTAGCTACTATAGATATAGCACTAGTATTGTCACACATGATGGAAATTTTGTGTAACACTGGGCCATAATCCATTAGCTGATTTCTAATCCAAAGCACTTGAGCACAATAACTTCATGCAGCTGTGTATTCAGCTTCAGCTGTAGAAGTTGATACAAATTGTTGTTTCTGGCTGTACCAGGATACAAGACTTTGTCCAAGAAATTGAAAGCTTCCACTGGTACTCTTTCTGTCAACCCTGCATCCAGCAAAATCTGCATCAAATGTGATTCTTTTGGATTAAAATCATAATATGATTCTTTCAAGTATTTGAAAATCCTCTTTACAGCCATCAAATGTGATTCTTTTGGATTGGCTTGAAATCTTGCACATAGACATGTTGCAAACATTATGTCTGGCTACTTGCTTTTAAGTAAAGCAATGATCCAATCATTCCTCTGTAGCTTGCGGTATCTACACTCTTGCCCTTTTTATCTTCATCCAACTTTATTGCAGTAGACATAGGTGTCGCAAGTTAGCATTCCAAGCTCCTCAGTCATAACTTTATTGATTGATTCAATTAATTTATGTGGCACAATTTTAGCCACACATTTTCCATTGAATATAAAGTCTACACAAGCAGCAGAAGCAATCAGCAATCAGATTGTTATGTTCATCTTCTCTCCCAAGAGAGCTGGTGAAAATAGAAGCAAAGAAAATACAGAAAAGCTCAAACTCATTGTATATACGTTTAACTTCTCACCAGAGTAGCGTTATAATACCCGGTTTAACTCTTATATATTCATAGGGGCATTATAAACGTTACCCGGTAATTAAATCCTTGTACAAACAAAAGCAAGATCATTGTATATGATTTGATTTATAAATTTTTGTAGAAGCTGGGAACTTTGTTATTCTTAGATTGTAGCCGGTTAATTTACCGGCGTGTAGCAACACCCCTCGCGGATTTATATACGAATATATATATTTCCCCGAATATCTTGTGTTCCTCGTTTTATCGTCCCAAACACTACTCCTCTCAAGAACACGAAACACTAACCGAGCACTAAATTTTATATCCAAAAAAGATTCAAAAGAATTTTTTAATTTAGTGATTACAACCCCCCCCCCCTCTTCTACGATAATTCGGGACCTAACAATTGGTATCAAAGCAAACTGATTGATACACAAATCAGGATCCTGAAATGAATTTATTTTATTAATTTTTCATTAACAAAAATTTATTTTGTAAATTTGATTTAGAAATTATTTTATAAATTTAATTTAGATTAGTTTATTGTATGAACTTAATTTAAATGAATTAATTTTAGAAATTTAACTAAATTAATTTATTACTTAAATTTTAGTTTATAAAATTTTTATTTAAATTTGTTTTCTATTCTAGGATGTAAGTTTTGTAAGATATCATTTTGATTAGTTCAGTATTGGCACCTAGTTCTTTTCCTGTTTGTTCAAATTGCCAAACTTGGTGAACTTGTTTGAATCAACATATCGCCTGAGACTCTGTCAAACACATCTGGTTTGCAAGGCTATACGCGTATGGTGCGCATTTCCTTCCCCCTACTTTACTTCTCGCGCGTGCGTCTCAACGACTACCTGGCTGCTGTTGTTTGTCCGGTACAAGGAAAATTAAAAAATCGCAGATTGCGGAGAAGTGTCGCAGGTTAAGATCAGCATATAGCCACTCGCGAGAAACCAATTGGTCGCAGGTTATGTTGAACGTCGTAGGTTGCACAAATTGAACAAAAAGAAACATGAGAATTTTCTAAGTCGCAAATTAGCAATTAGCACTTCAACTATTCTGTAGCCTCCAATTTTTAGTTTTTGATTTATTTATTTTTTCATAAAATTTAAAATTCTTAAATTTAAATTTTTCTTAGATAATAATTTATGTTTAATATAATTTTTCAGAAAATTTGAAATTCTAGAAAATTAAATTGTATGTAAATATTTATTTTTGATTAATTTATATTCTAAGAAAATTAAAAATTCTGAAAATTTAAATTTCTCTTAAATATTAAATTAAGGGTCCACAAGGTATTGGTAGACTCGAGATTCCTCCGGGCTTCAAATATGATAATTCATATTTCAGTTAATTACTAATTTAGTCAAATTAATTTTGATTTACTGGATCTTAATCAGCTGCAAAACATTAGTTGAGTTCTTGCCTTAGGATGAAGAGTTAAGCATTCCAATTTCACCTACAAGTCTAGTGAAAGTTGTTTCATCCAAAGGTTTAGTAAAAATGTCAGCTAATTGTTTTTCTGTTGGTACAAAAATGAGCTCACCATTAGTAGCATGTTCTCTAATAAAGTGGTAACTCACATCAATGTGATTTGTCCTAGAATGATTAATTGGATTAGCTATTATAGATATAGCACTAGTATTGTCACACATGATTGGAATTTTGTGTAACACTAGGCCATAATCCATTAGCTGATTTCTAATCCAAAGCACTTGAGCACAACAACTTCCTGCAGCTATGTATTCAGCTTTAGCTATAGAAGTTGATACAGATTGTTGTTTTTGTCTGTACCAGGATACAAGTCTTTTTCCAAGAAATTGACAGCTTCCACTGGTGTAACGACCGAGAATTTTGCGTCGTAATTAAGAAAGTAAAGTATGTGTTATGTGATGAGATTATATGATTAAGTGGTGATTATTTGTCTTATCTGTATACTAGAGTTAAGGAGCGTGGATAAAAGCGTTCCAATTTAAAGAGTCAGCTTAGAAGTCAAGCTGTGGTTTCGGGCCGTCAGGTAGAACGGAACCCGTCCTAATATGGAAATTAAATAATATAAAATTTGAATTATATGTGAAGTAAATGAATGAAGTATTTCGTCTTAAGAGACGTGTTGATTGGCAAAGGTAATGAGAAGCGTATTCGAAACGCTGAGCGTCGGGCCGTCAGGCTGAACGTGACCTAGTACGCGTAAAAAGGGAATAAGGATTAAAGAGGGATAGATTCTATGATCAGACCTGAGTCGTTATGTGACTATATGCGTGTGATTGCTTGACTGTGTGCATGATTATATGTTCTGTGTTAATTTCTGTGAATTTTAAAGGAATTATGTGATTTACATAAGGGTTTATTTAACCTTCGTGCATTTTTATAAAATCATCTGAGATGGATAAAAACATGGGATTTGTTCTGTTATCTTCGTAGAGGTCTTAGAGACTTTTTAAAAATGATAAGTGAATTTAATTGTGGGTCTTTGCATTTTTAAATTGATTTTATGTGGAAACGTATTTATTAAAGCGAGTTTGCGAAATTCATATAAAATCAACCGCTCGCTCAAATTCTTATTATGAGTAATGGATAAAAAGCTAATTTCGAGACCTACGCATTAAAAATGTCATTTTCAATAATTCTCGACTTTCCGAGAGAGATATATTTTGTATTTGAATTTTATCGCATTTAAGTAAAAAGAAAAGGGATGAGTGCGTAAAAGGAAGTTGGTAAATTACTAGATTGCCCTTGTTTCTAAGTGCTATATATAACCCACTTTCTTTTCTTTTCTTTCTTTTGTGCACTCATTCTCTCTTTTCTCTCTTCTCTCTTTCTTTTCTCTCGTCTCTCTCCTGAACACTGTCTCTCTCTTTCACTCCCTCTCGGCCCTCTCATCTCTCATCTCTCATCTCTCTCACTTGCATGCAACCCCCAAATCTTACTCAAACTCAAAGATATTGCTACCTTTAGCCTTTATTTTCGGTATACTTCTTGATTCCTATTTGCATGTAAGTATTTGCAAGGTTTTGTTGAAGTGATCACTATGGTTGTGTTTAAGAAAAACAATTTCTTGAAGCATAACTATAAAAGTGATTTAAGAGGTTGTGGAGGTCATAAACTCGAGAGGAGATCCGTCATGGACTCTCTCAAGTTCGACCACCACCGGCCATGATCCAAAGGAGAGCCGGTGGGTTTTCCATGATGTGATTGTTAGATTTTAATGTTGCATGTTATGATTTCTTGAAAATTTGAAAAAAAAGGGGGGTTTTGGCTTCTTTGATAAAAATCGAGTGGGTGCTTGGTAAAATGATTTCCTTGATTGTAAAATGAATGTGTGCATATGATTGTTGCTTAGAAAATCAAAATTTATGATTTGCATGTGAGTTTTTGCTTCGGCTTTATGCTAATAAAAAGGGGATTGAATTTTGTGACTTGATCTTGGTATGAACTAAGCTTAATTAGTAGGAAATAGAGTTGCATGTAGATTTAAAAGAGGAGTTAGTGACGCATGTCAATGTTTGGTTCTTGGATTGTGAATTTTGAATGTTTGCCGAATGGGAAATGGGTTTAAAAAAAATTGATTTGTGATTAAGTGAATGCATGCATTGAATAATTTGATTAAGGTTTGAGTCATTAGGTAATGTTTGGCTTTGTGCTTCAAAAATCTTGATGAAAATGAGTTAAATGACTAAGTTAAGGCTTAAAACAAGTTAAAAATGTGATATAGGACTTTGCATGTCAAGATTGATCTTTGTATGTGTGTTCTCTTGATAAACCCGAATGGGTTGAATCTTTAAAGTGGTTTGTTGTGAGTAGACTTGATTAAAGTAATGATGGATGGTGATTAGACTAATAAGGAATGAATTATTGTTGCATGCTAAGTTTAGGTTCGAATTTTTGAGTTAATAAGAAAGGAAATTGAATTTGGTGAGATAATCTTGGTAAACACTAAGTTTGTATGATTTAAAAGCAATTGCATGATAGTTTTAAAGGAGATCAATGAGTGCATGCTAGTAATTAGTCTTTGAGTTGAAAATTATGTTCTTGCCGAATGAAAACAAGATAAAAAGGGGATAACTTGGTGATTAAGTGTATGCATGTTGATTTGATGGATTGATTAAGTTAAAATCACTAAGTAGTGCATGGTTTGGTGACTTAATGAATGGAATGATTTAATAGGGGATTAAAACAAGAAAGAAATGTGGTATATAACCTTGCATGTTAAAATCTATTTTTGCATGTTTGGTTCTTGATTGTGATAAGTGTTAAGGCCGAATAGGCCATAAGAAATAAAGGTCAAAACTTGATTTTGGTAATTGAAAGAATGATTGAGTGTTATATGTGAAAATCTTTGATTTTGCTTGATTGGATTGTTGTTTTGATTCGAATTAAGGAATAAAAGAAAAGGGAATTAAGTCGATTGATATAAGTGATAGTATACGCGTAAATGTTTGGTTGTGAATGTGTCTAGTACTCGTAAAAGAGTCGTGTTAGTTTGATTTGAGAAATAGCCTAGGTCAAGCGAGTACGCTTTGATTGCTAGATATATAAGGATATGAAAACTATGAGAAAGAATTATGCTATGTGCTATGTGTTATGTGCTTATTTGTATAAGCTATACTCGTATAGTTCGAGTCAAGAATATAATCGAGTTATCGTATAGAGTGATCGTTCCGGGAACGAGAGTTGGGAATCTAATTAAGATTTCTGGTTTTATTGTAGATTCGGAGCGTGAGGGCATTCGGTTTAGGAAAGGGAAAAGTATACTAGGTGGCAGTAGTTCAACCCTCAGGAAAGCAATTTCAGGCAAGTAACTCTGATTACTTGTATAAATGATTATAAAGGAAATGTTGTTCATACCATGTAGAGTATTGAACTGTTAAAGTATGAAACCCTTGCTTTATGAAACCCTGATATTGATTTGAAGTACCCTTTGTTCTTGATAACCTGTTATTGATAATCCTATTGATTTCACCCATTGATAATCTGCCTTTCTGTTTAAGTTTCCTATAATGCCATGATCATATTGAACCTTAAAATTATCTTGGATAACTCTGTTAATGATACCCTGTTTCTCTTGATCGCCCTAATGATCCCTAAGTTATTACTGATCCTTCAAATTTAGTACCTTATTATCTTTGATGCAGAATCCTTGAGAATTGTTCCTTGCATATCTTTGATTCACTCCCTGAACTTTGTTTCTTTAAAATCTGAATTAAGAATGAGTTTCGACTTGAAAGAGTCCGAATGATTTCAAAGGCTTGGTAATGATAAAATGAATTTTAGAAAACCAATTATTTTCCAACTCAAGGTTTTCCAAATGAATTCCTGATGGATTGGATTGAGACGTAAGAGGCTAGTGGGACTAGTCCAGTCATGGTAAGAGGCTAGTGGGACTAGTCCAATTTAAGGCTGAAATTATGCTGAATGGTACCTTAAAGACCGGAATGGAGGTCGATACGGGCTGATCACCCGTATATAATGAAATGGAAAGATAAGTGATCCAATCAAGGGTTCTAAATGATTATTTAAGAAAAGGAACTGAAACTTTTATTCAGTAAATTGATTTTTGGAAATGAAAATGGTTTATACTATTTTGAAAAGAGTTGATTATGTTATTGTGGAGCTTAAAGCTCAGAACCCTGATTCCTGAAATTGTTGATCATATGAATGATTCTATATCTTGAAATACTGTTGCTTTCCTCTACCGAAAGATCTATTTTGATCCTATAATGATTTGTGTTGAATGTCGGCTTTCATCCTGTTTCGAGCCTTGTTTCTTGAAAGCCCAACTATTCTTCAAATACCTTTCCTTATCTCAAAGAAAACAAAAATGAGTATACGGAAATCTGCCACCTAGATTAGCTAAAATAGAATGCCCTAGTTTGTTCAAAACATATTGAGAATTGTTATTGTAGAACTGCTATTTAGTTACTTGCTGAGTTTTATACTCATTGTTTTGTCTTAATCTAACCATGGCAGTTAAACAAGAAGATGGCCAAGCTTAGGCGCACTGCTCGTAAGAGCGTACCTGGTGGTCCCTACCGCGTTGAGGGATTCCAGTTGCCAGAGCAGGTAGTACAGGTTATGAGTGAGCTCGCGCCTAGTAAGAGGTGTTTAAAGATACAATGGGTTATCTGTCGGTTCCCAGCCAGAATCGATACTGATTATTTAATAATATTTTGGGGTTTGTAAGTTATATTCGGTGATTGGTAGTTGTAATCTTGTCTCATACCTTATCCTGTTGATCCTGTTAGTAGTTAATCGGGGTTTATGCATATTTAATTAGTAGATTAGAGGTGTGTGTGTCCTCATTTCCTAACCCCGAGATTGAGGTCGTCACAACTGGTACTCTTTCTGTCAACCCTGCATCCAACAAAATCTGCATTTGTGTAGCCAACAGCTTCAAAACCAGTTCCCTTAGGATACCATAATCCCAAGTTTGGAGTCCCCTTCAAGTATTTGAAAATCCTCTTTACAACCATCAAATGTGATTCTTTTGGATTGGCTTGAAATCTTGCACAGAGACATGTTACAAACATTATGTCTGGTCTACTTGCTGTTTAGTAAAGCAATGATCCAATCATTCCTCTGTAGCTTGAGATATCTACACTCTTTTGCTCTTTTTATCTTCATCCAACTTTGTTGCAGAAGACATAGGTGTCGCAAGTTAGCATTCCAAGCTCCTCAGTCATAACTTTATTGATTGATTCAATTAATTTATGTGGCACAATTTCAGCCACACATTTTCCATTGAATATAAAGTCTACACAAGCAGCAGAAGCATTCAGCAAACAGATTGTTATGTTCATCTTCTCTCCCAAGAGAGCTGGTGAAAATTGAAGCAAAGAAAATACAGAGAAGCTCAAACTCATTGTATATACGTTTAACTTCTCACCGGAGTAGCGTTATAATACCCGGTTTAACTCTTATATATTCATAGGGGCATTATAAAATATTACCCGGTAATTAAATCCTTGTACAAACAAAAGCAATATCATTGTGTAGGGTTTGATTTATAAATTTTGTAGAAGCGAGGAACTTTGTTGTTCTTAGATTGTTGCCGGTTAATTTACCGGAGTGTAGCAACACCCCTCGTGGATTTATATACGAATATATATATTTCCCCGAATATCTTGTGTTCCTCGTTTTATCGTACCAAACACTATTCCTCTCAAGAACACAAAACACTAACCGAGCACTAAATTTTATATCCATAAAAGATTCGAAAGAATTTTTTAATTTAGTGATTACAACCCCCCCCTCTTCTACGATAATTCGGGACCTAACAATTGGTATCAAAGCAAACTGATTGATACACAAATCAGGATCCTTAAATGAATTTATTTTATTAATTTTTCATTAACAAAAATTTATTTTGTAAATTTGATTTAGAAAATTTATTTTATAAATTTAATTTAGATTAGTTTATTGTATGAACTTAATTTAAATGAATTAATTTTATAAATTTAACTAAATTAATTTATTACTTAAATTTTAGTTTATAAAATTTTTATTTAAATTTGTTTTCTATTCGAGGATGTAAGTTTTGTAAGATATCATTTTGATTAGTTCAGTATTGGCACCTACTTCTTTTCCTGTTTGTTCAAATTGCCAAACTTGGAGAACTTGTTTGAATCAACATATCGCCTGAGACTCTGTCAAACACATCTGGTTTGCAAGGCTATGCGCGTATGGTGTGCATTTCCTTCCCCCTACTTTACTTCTCGCGCATGCATCTCAACGACTACCTGGCTGCTGTTGTTTATCCGGTACAAGGAAAATTAAAAAATCGCAGATTGCGGAGAAGTGTCGCAGGTTAAGATCAGCGTATAGCCACTCGCGAGAAACCAATTGGTCGCAGGTTATGTTGAATGTCGCAAATTAGCAATTAGCACTTCAACTATTCTGTAGCCTCCAATTTTTAGTTTTTGATTTATTTATTTTTTCATAAAATTTAAAATTCTTAAATTTTAATTTTTCTTAGATAATAATTTATGTTTTATATAATTTTTCAGAAAATTTGAAATTCTTGAAAATTAGATTGTATGTAAATATTTATTTTTGATTAATTTATATTCTAAGAAAATTAAAAATTCTGAAAATTTAAATTTCTCTTAAATATTAAATTAAGGGTCCACAAGGTATTGGTAGACTCGAGATTCCTCCGGGCTTCAAATATGATTTTAATCTTTCGAAGAAAACGAAAACCATGTGCTATTTAAACGAAAAATTCCCGAATACAGAGATTGAAGATAATGGTTTTCTTATTCCAATGAAACTGATTTCAAGAACTACAGAATAAAATTATGGAACTTCCTCAAAGGCTTACTTCATAGGATACCACTGGGTTTTCAGACGCAGGAAAGGAATGAAATTTCTACGGGTACAAGTTTACTCAAAGATTTTTAAGACAACTCTAATGATTCCAAATCATACAGGCACACAGTGGTTTGTACCAATGCTACATTTATCTGGGAATCAAAAAGATCATATAGGCAGAAATTGAGGAGGTCAGAGAGTATAGTGGGGACATACAAACATCTCAGTTACATGCAGTAAAGTTGGAACCTCAGGACAGAATGTAGGAGTTACTGATAGTTGAATCAAAGGAAGCTCAGGTAGAAGTACTTGAGGGACCGGACGTCACGACATTGTTTTACTTGTCAGGAAATTCTAGTCGCATCAGATTCACCAGGAGTACATAATCTATATCCAAGGATCAAGCCTATCTATTCTTAAGCAGAGACTTTTACAGATTCATTTCAAGAGGTGATTACAAGACGGAGATTGGGACATACACAAGATTTGATAGCTACAGTTTTGACAATATATATGTGTCGAGTAACTATTAGGGGTTTGGCTACAACAGAACAAGAAGCTTGAAAAACAAGGTTGAGTAGGGATTCAGTTGAAGAGTTGAGACAAAGGTGGAATGTTTTCTTAGTGAAGCATCCAGTCAAAACTTATAGAGCACGGGAAAGAGTCCTGCCTTTTTCCAGGAAGAATCCTGCCTCTCTTATTCTCTTTTTTTCTCTCAATCTTTTCTCTTATTCTCAAATAAAAGGCTTAGATGTGTTTGACTTACAGAAATAAGAGGTGGCTGAGAAGAGTTATCTGTGATCATATGATTAGGGGTAATCCATATAGGTCTAATCATACTCATTTCATCAGAAAAGAGAATATTAGCTTAAAGTTGTGAGGTAAATTAATTATTAAGAACACATGTGACTAGGGTCACAGTTTGACTCACAGATTGCTCTGTGGTTTTGATAGTTTATTGTTCCTCACTTGTATTGGGAACCTCCAACTGAATTGGATGGTATTTGACTAGGTTACTATCACGTACACCAGCCTCAAACCCTTGTGTGTCTTGCAACACACTGGCACATAAATGTGATATACTTGCCCTTCTCATGACATTGTTATAGGCATTTATACTTCTAGCTTTGACCGCTAAGGCAGCTTGTGCTAGAGTTATGAGGTAAGTTGTTCCTTTTTGAGGAACCTCCAACTGAATTGGAGAGAATTTAGATAGCTCCCCCTCAGGAGTACTACCCTCAAACCTTTCAGTCTGTGAAGTCTATTTTGCACATGAAGGTGCATTAGGAATACTCATGGGATATTCAGTAAAAACTGATAAATTTTCCATGTTTCTTGTGGTTTCTCTTCTCAAACAACAAAACAATCTGAAAACATTATGAAATTGTTGTCCTTTTGTAAAACAGGTTTCTTTTGAGAGTCACCTGAGTGGGATTGTGTTTGAGTTTATGTTTGTGTTACTGTATCTGGGAGAACTGCAGTTTGGTTTATAGATGTTTTAGCTGCATTTTAACATAAATACCTGTTGATTGAAAATTTGAATTTCCTGTTGTTGTTTGAGTGAATTGTGTTGAACCTGTAATGCATTGAACATATCTGGAGTTTTGATTAGGAATAAGCATTGAGACATACATTTGCAAGCATTAAGACAGGAAAACTAATAATTAATTAATTTGTAAACACAAGGCATTCATGACATAAACAATCAAGCAACAAAAACAAATTGATAAAGAATAAGAGAATTTTCATTAATATCAAACACAGAGTACATTAAGATTCAGATTACATCAAGTAAATCCTAATCCTAACTACTCTAATTTGGGCTCCTTCTTCTCGGCCTCCAAAAACCTTACCCTGTACTGGTAAGCTCTGGACATGGAGTGTGCAAGAGAGATGATCCTCTCCTGCAACTCCAGAGCAGCATGGCGTTGCTGCTCAGCTACCCTTGCACGTCTCTCCAGCTCCAGAGAGACTTTCATCTCAAAGAAAAGAATGCTGATTTGATCATCCCATGAGAGTTCGTCAAAGATCTCACGTGGAATACCAAAGGGGTTGCAAACAGCCCCCTGAAATGGACATGAAGTCCGAAAGGATCAAAGTAAATTTGGTCGTCAACCAGATGATGGACAGGCTGGTAAACTCCATTAATAAGTTTGTAGAAGACTTGGGCATCAATTTGAGAGAGAAAGAGAGAGATGAACAGGAGGTGAGTTTTAAAATTAGATGTTTGTTGAGAATAAGAGTAGTGATGAATGATAAAGAGTGAAGCGTTTTAATTTATAGAGGGAGTAAAGATAGAAACCAGGAGACTCTTGATTTTCCCGGATAATAAGGGTAATAATCAGATAAGCATACTTGACAGTTAGAAATGACTAGTTACTATTTTCCAAACAAGTACTCAAGAATCTTAGTTCACTTTTTAGGATAACTATACCCCATGCAAATAAACAAGTAGTCCCTACAGAAAAAGTAACTCCTCCTATCAGGATACAGTCAAATAAATTTGACCATTATCAGCATTCTCAAAACATCAGATATAATGTACTAGTCTACTTACATTAGACTAACGTATTTCCACAAAAAAATAGCATATAAGCACGTAAATGTGTCAATAAGTCAGAGTAATTATAGACAAAGTATGTAAAAAGTATTTTGCTGAACATAATTTATGAATTAAATCATTTCAGTTTTTCATACTTTTACTTCTTTTGGTCTGTTATTTATTAAGTTCATATATTGAGGATATGAATTAATAAATATTCTGTTTGTTAGAATTTTGAGAAATTCAAAAAAAAATGTATTCGAAAAGTCTGGTATTTATAGCAAAAGTAAATGACTTATCGAGAATTCAAAAATAGACATTTGGAATTTGTCTATCGAGAAGTCACTTTGAGAAGTGAAGTACATGTCGAGAAGTCATTTTAAATTACTCTTATAGAGAACTCAATCTTGACTTATTGAAATGTCAAATGAATACCCGGTTTGTCCAAAAAGTGGACTGAACTGATTCTAACTTTTATTTGAATAAATTCAAAATAAAATTAGAATAAATTTTCCAAAAGTATTTTACAAAATCAATTTATAAATTTAAATTATCTCAGTTATGAGTTATTGATAAGTCAAAAATTGTACTTGTAGAGAACTCTGTGAATGAACACTACTAGAGGACTCTACAAGGACTTATCGATAAGTCATTTTAAGCCTATCGAGAAGTCACTCGAGAAGTCAGTAAATTGACTTATCGAGGACTCACTTGAGAAGTCCTAAAATGACTTGTCGAGAAGTCAATTTATATTTATCGAGAACTCAATTTTCTAAATACTTTTGGTTATTGTAATTCTGCCTTGTGTTAATTTTATATATTAAGAATGTAAATTAACAACTGAGCAGTTTACTTAGAATTTGAAAAATTCCAAGTTAATTTTGAAATTGAAAAACAAATATGCAGAGATTTCTGAAATATTGATAATTCATATTTCAGTTAATTTCCAATTTAATCAAATTAATTTTGATTTGCTGGATCTTAATCAGCTGTAAAATATTAGCTGAGTTCTTGCCTTATGATTAAGAGTTAAGCATTCCAATTTCACCTACAAGTCTAGTGAAAGTTGCTTCATCCAAAGGTTTAGTAAAAATGTCAGCTAATTGTTTTTCTGTTGGTACAAAAATGAGCTCATCATTAGTAGCATGTCCTCAAATAAAGTGGTACCTCACATCAATGTGATTTGTCCTAGAATGATTAACTGGATTAGCTACTATAGATATAGCACTAGTATTGTCACACATGATGGGAATTTTGTGTAACACTAGGCCATAATCCATTAGTTGATTTCTAATCCAAAGCACTTAAGCACAACAACTTCCTGCAGCTATGTATTCAGCTTCAACTGTAGAAGTTGATACAGATTGTTGTTTCTGGCTGTACCAGGATACAAGTCTTTGTCCAAGAAATTGACAGCTTCCACTGGTACTCTTTCTGATAACCCTGCATCCAGCAAAATATGCATCTGTGTAGCCTACAGCTTCAAAACCAGTTCCCTTAGGATACCATAATCCCAAGTTTGGAGTCCCCTTCAAGTATTTGAAAATCCTCTTTACAGCCATCAAATGTGATTCTTTTGGATTGGCTTGAAATCTTGCACATAGACATGCTGCAAACATGATGTCTGGTCTACTTGCTATTAAGTAAAGCAATGATCCAATCATTCCTCTGTAGCTTGAGATATCTATACTCTTGCCCTTTTTATCTTCAACCAACTTTATTGCAGTAGACATAGGTGTCGCAAGTTAGCATTCCAAGCTCCTCATTCATAATTTTATTGATTGATTCAATTAATTTATGTGGCACAATTTCAGCCAAACATTTTCCATTGAATATAAAGTCTACACAAGCAGGAGAAGCATTCAGCAATCAGATTATTATGTTCATCTTCTCTCCCGAGAGAGCTGGTGAAAATAGAAGAAAAGAAAATACAGAGAAGCTCAAATTAATTGTATATATGTTTAACTTCTCACCGGAGTAGCGTTATAATGCCCGGTTTAACTCTTATATATTGATAGGGGCATTATAAACGTTACCCGATAATTAAATCCTTGTACATACAAAAGCAAGATCATTGTATAGGATTTGATTCATAAATTTTTGTAAAAGCTAGGAACTTTATTGTTCTTAGATTGTAGCCGGTTAATTTACCGGAGTGTAGCAACACCCCTCGTGGATTTATAGACGAATATATATATTTCCCCGAATATCTTGTGTTCCTCCTTTTATCGTCCCAAACACTATTCCTCTCAAGAACACGAAACACTAATCGAGCACAAAATTTTATATCCATAAAAGATTCGAAAGAATTTTTTAATTTAGTGATTACAACCCCCCCTCTTCTACGATAATTCGGGACCTAACAATTGGTATCAAAGCAAACTGATTGATACACAAATCAGGATCCTTAAATGAATTTATTTTATTAATTTTTCATTAACAAAAATTTATTTTGTAAATTTGATTTAGAAAATTTATTTTATAAATTTAATTTAGATTAGTTTATTGTATAAACTTAATTTAAATAAATTTATTTTATAAATTTAACTAAATTAATTTATTACTTAAATTCTAGTTTATAAAATTTTTATTTAAATTTGTTTTCTATTCTAGGATGTCAGTTTTGTAAGATATCATTTTGATTAGTTCAGTATTGGCACCTAGTTCTTTTCCTGTTTGTTCAAATTGCCAAACTTGGTGAACTTATTTGAATCAACATATCTCCTGAGACTCTGTCAAACACATCTGGTTTGCAAGGCTATGCCCGTATGGTGCGCATTTCCTACCCCCTACTTTACTTCTCGCGCGTGCATCTCAACGACTACCTGGCTGCTGTTGTTTGTCCGGTACAAGGAAAATTAAAAAATTGCAGATTGCGGAGAACTGTCGCAAGTTAAGATCAGCGTATATTCACTCGCGAGAAACCAATTGGTCGTAGGTTATGTTGAACGTCGCAGGTTGCACAAATTGAACAAAAAGAAACATGAGAATTTTCTAAGTCAAATTAGCAATTAGCACTTCAACTATTCTGTAGCCTCCAATTTTTAGTTTTTGATTTATTTATTTTTTCATAAAATTTAAAATTCTTAAATTTAAATTTTTCTTAGAGAATAATTTACGTTTTATATGATTTTTCAGAAAATTTGAAATTCTTGAAAATTAGATTGTATGTAAATATTTATTTTTGATTAATTTATATTCTAAGAAAATTAAAAATTCTGATAATTTAAATTTCTCTTAAATATTAAATTAAGGGTCCACAAGGTATTGGTACACTCGGGATTCCTCCGGGCTTCAAATATGATTTTAATCTTTCGAAGAAAACGAAGACCATGTGCAATTTAAACGGAAAATTTCCGAATACGGAGATTGAAGATAATGGTTTTCTTATTCCAACGAAACTGAATTCAAGAACTACAGAATAAAATTATGGAACTTCCTCAAAGGCTTACTTCATAGGATACCACTGGGTTTTCAAACGCAGGAAAGGAATGAAATTTCTACGGGTACAAGTTTACTCAAAGATTTTTAAGACAACTCTAATGATTCCAAATCATACAGGCACACAGTGGTTTGTACCAATGCTATATTTATCCGGGAATCAAAAAGATCATATAGGCAAAAATTGAGGAGGTCAGAGAGTATAGTGGGGACATACAAACATCTCAGTTACATGCAGTAAAGTTGGAATCTCAGGACAGAATGTAAGAGTTACTGATAGTTAAATCAAAGGAAACTCAGGTAGAAGTACTTGAGGGACCGGACGTCACAACAGTGTTTCACTTGTCAGGAAAGTCTAGTCGCATCAGATTCACTTGGAGTACATAATCTATATCCAAGGATCAAGCCTATCTATTCCTAAGCAGAGACTTTTACAGATTCATTTCAAGAGGTGATTACAAGACGGAGATTGGGACATACACAAGATTTGATAGCTACAGTTTTGACAATATATATGTGTCGAGTAACTATCAGGGGTTTTGCTACAACAGAACAAGAAGCTTGAAAAACAAGGATGAGTAGGGATTCAGTTGAAGATTTGAGACAAAGGTGGAATGTTTTCTTAGGGAAGCATCAAGTCAAAACTTATAGTGCACGGGAAAGAGTCCTGCCTTTTTCCAGGAAGAATCCTGCCTCTCTTATTCTCTTTTTTTCTCTCAATCTTTTCTCTTATTCTCACATGAAAGGCTCAGATGTGTTTGACTTACAGAAATAAGAGGTGGCTGAGAAGAGTTGTCTGTGATCATATGATTAGGGGTAATCCATATAGGTCTAATCATACTCATTTCATCGGAAAAGAGAATATTAGCATAAAGTTGTGAGGTGAATTAATTATTAAGAACACATGTGACTAGGGTCACAGTTTGACTCACAGATTGCTTTGTGGTTTTGATAGTTTATTATTCCTCACTTGTATTGGGAACCTCCAACTGAATTGGAGGGTATTTGACTAGGTTACTATCATGTACACCAGCCTCAAACCCTTGTGTGTCTTGCAACACACTGGCACATAAATGTGATATACTTGCACTTCTCATGACATTGCCATAAACATTTGTACTTCTAGCTTTGACTGCTAAGGCAGCTTGTGCTAGAGTTATGAGGCGAGTTGTTCCTTTTTGAGGAACCTCCAATTGAATTGGAGAGAATTTAGATAGCTCCCCCTCAGGAGTACTACCCTCAAACCTTTCAGTCTGTGAAGACTATTTTGCACATGAAGGTGCATTAGGAATACTCATGGGATATTCAGTAAAAACTGATAAATTTTATATGTTTGTTGTGGTTTCTCTTCTCAAACAACAAAACAATCTAAAGAACATTATGAAATTGTTGTCCTTTTGTAAAACAGGTTTCTTTTGAGAGTCACCTGAGTGGGATTGTGTTTGAGTTTGTGTTTGTGTTGCTGTATCTGGGAGAACTGCAGTTTGGTTTATATATGTTTTAGCTGCATTTTAACATAAATACCTGTTGATTGAAAATTTGAATTTCCTGTTGTTGTCTGAGTGAATTGTGTTGAACCTGTAATGCATTGAACATATCTGGAGTTCTGATTAGGCATAAGCATTGAGACATACATTTGCAAGCATTAAGACAGGAAAACTAATAATTAATTAATTTGTAAACACAAGGCATTCATGACATAAACAATCAAGCAACAAAAACAAATTGATAACGAATAAGAGAATTTTCATTAATATAAAACACAGAGTACATTAAGAATCAGATTACATCAAGTAAATCCTAATCCTCAGATCCTTCTTCTCGGCCTCCAACAACCTTACCCTGCACTGGTAAGCTCTCGACATGGAGTGTGCAAGAGAGATAATCCTCTCCTGCAGCTCCAGAGCAGCATGGCATTGCTGCTCAGCTACCCTTGCACGTCTCTCCAGCTCGAGAGACACTTTCATCTCAAAGAAAAGAATGCTGATTTGATCATCCCACGAGAGTTCGTCAAAGATCTCATGTGTAATACCAAAGGGGTTGCAAACAGCCCCCTGAGATGGACACGAAGTCCGAAAGGATCAAAGTAAATTTGGTCATCAGCCAGATGATAGACAGGCTGGTAAACTCCATTAATAAGTCTGTAGATGACTTGGGCATCAATTTGAGAGAGAAAGAGATAGATGAACAGGAGGTGAGTTTTGAAATTAGATATTTGTTGAGAATAAGAGTAGTGATGAATGATAAAGAGTGAAGCGTTTTAATTTATAGAGGGAGTAAAGATAGAAACCAGGAGACTCTTGAGTTTCCCGGATAATAAGGGTAATAATCACATAAGCATACTTGACAGTTAGAAATGACTAGTTACTAGTTTTCATACAAGTACTCAAGAATCTTGGTTCACTTTTTTGGATAACTATTCCCCATGCAAATAAACAAGTACTCCCTACAGAAAAAGTAACTCCTCCTATCAGCATACAGTCAAATAAATTTAACCATTATCAGCATTCTCAAAACATCAGATATAATGTACTAGTCTACTTACATTAAAATAACATATTTCCACAAAAAAATAGCATATAAGCACGTAAATGTGTCAATAAGTCAGAGTAATTATAGACAAAGTATGTAAAAAGTATTTTGCAGAACATAATTTATGAATTAAATTATTTCAGTTTTTCATACTTTTGCTTCTTTTGGTCTGTTATTTATTAAATTCATATATTGAGGATATGAATTAATAAATATTTCGTTTGCTTATAATTTTGAGAAATTCAAACAAAATGTATTCGAGAAGTGTGGTATTTATAGTAAAAGTAAATGACTTGTCGAGAACTCAAAAATAGACATTTGGAATTTGTCTATCGAGAAGTCACTTTGAGAAGTGAAGTGCATGTCGAGAAGTCATTTTAAATTACTCTTATATAGAACTCAATCTTGACTTATCGAAATGTCAAATGAATACCCGGTTTGTCCCAATAGTGGACTGAACTGATTCTAACTTTTATTTGAATAAATTCAAAATAAAATTAGAATAAATTTTCCAAAAGTATTTTACCAAAAAAATTTATAAATTTAAATTATCCCAGTTATGAGTTATTGATAAGTCAAAAATTGTACTTGTAGAGAACTCTGTGAATGAACACTACTAGAGGACTCTACAAGGACTTATCGATAAGTCATTTTAAACCTATCGAGAAGTCACTCGAGAAGTTAGTAAATTGACTTATCGAGGACTCACTTGAGAAATCCTAAAATGACTTGTCGAGAAGTCAATTTATACTTATCGAGAGATCAGTTTTCTAAATACTTTTGCTTATTGCAATTCTGCCTTGTGTTAATTTTATATATTAAGAATGTAAATTAACAACTGAGCAGTTTACTTAGAATTTGAAAAATTCCAAGTTAATTTTGAATTTCAAAAACAAATATGCAGAGATTTCTGAAATATTGATAATTCATATTTCAGTTAATTACCAATTTAATCAAATTAATTTTGATTTACTGGATCTTAATCAGCTGCAAAACATTAGCTGAGTTCTTACCTTAGGATGAAGAGTTAAGCATTCCAATTTCACCTACAAGTCTAGTGAAAGTTGCTTCATCCAAAGGTTTAGTAAAAATGTCAGCTAATTGTTTTTCTGTTGGTACAAAAATGAGCTCACCATTAGTAGCATGTTCTCTAATAAAGTGGTACCTCACATCAATGTGATTTGTCCTAGAATGATTAACTGGATTAGCTAGTATGGATATAGCACTAGTATTGTCTCACGTGATGGGAATTTTGTGTAACACTAGGCCATAATCCATTAGTTAATTTCTAATCCAAAGCACTTGAGCACAACAACTTCCTGCAGCTATGTATTCAGTTTCAGCTGTAGAAGTTGATACAGATTGTTGTTTCTGGCTGTTCCAGGATACAAGTCTTTGTCCAAAAAATTGACAGCTTCCACTGGTACTCTTTCTGTCAACCCTGCATCCAGCAAAATCTACATCTGTGTAGCCAACAGCTTCAAAACAAGTTCCCTTAGGATACCATAATCCCAAGTTTGGAGTCCCCACCAAGTATTTGAAAATCCTCTTTACAGCCATCAAATGTGATTCTTTGGATTGGCTTGAAATCTTGCACATAGACATGTTGCAAACATGATGTCTGGTCTACTTGTTTTTAAGTAAAGCAATGATCCAATCATTCCTCTGTAGCTTGAGATATCTACACTCTTACCCTTTTTATCTTCATCCAACTTTGTTGCAGTAGACATAGGTGTCACAAGTTAGCATTCCAAGCTCCTCAGTCATAACTTTATTGATTGATTCAATTAATTTATGTGGCACAGTTTCATCCACACATTTTCTATTGAATATAAAGTCTACACAAGCAGCAGAAGCATTCAGCAATCAAATTGTTATGTTCATCTTCTCTCCCAAGAGAGCTGGTGAAAATAGAAGCAAAGAAAATACAGAGAAGCTCAAACTCATTGTATATACGTTTAACTTCTCACCGGAGTAGCGTTATAATACCCGGTTTAACTCTTATATATTAATTGGGGCATTATAAACGTTACCCGGTAATTAAACCCTTGTACAAACAAAAGCAAGATCATTGTATAGGATTTGATTTATAAATTTTTGTAGAAGTTAGGAACTTTGTTGTTCTTAGATTGTAGCCGATTAATTTACTGGAGTGTAGCAACACCCCTCGCGGATTTTTATACGAATATATATATTTCCCCGAATATCTTGTGTTCCTCGTTTTATCGTCCCAAACACTATTCCTCTCAAGAACACCAAACACTAACCGAGCACTAAATTTTATATCCATAAAAGATTCGAAAGAATTTTTTAATTTAGTGATTACAACCCCCCCCACTCTTCTACGATAATTCGGGACCTAACAATTGGTATCAAAGCAAACTGATTGATACACAAATCAGGATCCTTAAATGAATTTATTTTATTAATTTTTCATTAACAAAAATTTATTTTGTAAATTTGATTTAGAAAATTTATTTTATAAATTTAATTTAGATTACTTTATTGTATGGACTTAATTTAAATGAATTTATTTTATAAATTTAACTAAATTAATTTATTACTTAAATTTTAGTTTATAAAATTTTTATTTAAATTTGTTTTCTATTCTAGGATGTAAGTTTTGTAAGATATCATTTTGATTAGTTCAGTATTGGCACCTAGTTCTTTTCCTGTTTGTTCAAATTGCCAAACTTGGTGAACTTGTTTGAATCAACATATCGCCTGAGACTCTGTCAAACACATCTGGTTTGCAAGGCTATGCGCGTATGGTACGCATTTCCTTCCCCCTACTTTACTTCTCGCGCGTGCGTCTCAACGACTACCTGGCTGCTGTTGTTTGTCCGGTACAAGGAAAATTAAAAAATCGCAGATTGCGGAGAAGTGTGGCAGGTTAAGATCAGCGTATAGCCACTCGCGAGAAACCAATTGGTCGCAGGTTATGTTGAACGTCGGAGGTTGCACAAATTGAACAAAAAGAAACATGAGAATTTTCTAAGTCGCAAATTAACAATTAGCACTTCAACTATTCTGTAGCCTCCAATTTTTAGTTTTTGATTTATTTATTTTTTCATAAAATTTAAAATTCTTAAATTTAAATTTTTCTTAGATAATAATTTATGTTTAATATAATTTTTCAGAAAATTTGAAATTCTTGAAAATTAGATTGTATGTAAATATTTATTTTTGATTAATTTATATTCTAAGAAAATTAAAAATTCTGAAAATTTAAATTTCTCTTAAATATTAAATTAAGGGTCCACAAGGTATTGGTAGACTCGAGATTCCTCCGGGCTTCAAATATGATTTTAATATTTCGAAGAAAACGAAGACCATGTGCTATTTAAACGGAAAATTCCCGAATACGGAGATTGAAGATAATGGTTTTCTTATTCCAACGAAACTGATTTCAAGAACTACAGAATAAAATTATGGAACTTCCTCAAAGGCTTACTTCATAGGATACCACTAGGTTTTCAGACGCAGGAAAGGAATGAAATTTCTACGGGTACAAGTTTACTCAAAGATTTTTAAGACAACTCTAATGATTCCAAATCATACAGGCACACAGTGGTTTGTACCAATTCTACATTTATCCGGGAATCAAAAAGATCATATAGGCAGAAATTGAGGAGGTCAGAGAGTATAGTGGGGACATACAAACATCTCAGTTACATCCAGTAAAGTTAGAACCTCAGGACAGAATGTAAGAGTTACTGATAGTTGAATCAAAGGAAGCTCACGTAGAAGTACTCGAGGGACCGGACGTCACTACAGTGTTTCACTTGTCAGGAAAGTCTAGTCGCATCAGATTCACCAGGAGTACATAATCTATATCCAAGGATCAAGCCTATCTATTCTTAAGCAGAGACTTTTACAGATTCATTTCAAGAGGTGATTACAAGATGGAGATTGGGACATACACAAGATTTTATAGCTACAGTTTTGACAATATATATGTGTCGAGTAACTATCAGGGGTTTTGCTACAACAGAACAAGAAGCTTGAAAAACAAGGATGAGTAGGGATTCAGTTGAAGAGTTGAGACAAAGGTGGAATATTTTCTTAGGGAAGCATCCAATCAAAACTTATAGTGCACGGGAAAGAGTCCTGCCTTTTTCCAGGAAGAATCCTGCCTCTTTTATTCTCTTTTTTTCTCTCAATCTTTTCTCTTATTCTCACATGAAAGGCTCAGATGTGTTTGACTTACAGAAATAAGAGGTGGCTGAGAAGAGTTGTCTGTGATCATATGATTAAGGGTAATCCATATAGGTCTAATCATACTCATTTCATCAGAAAAGAGAATATTAGCTTAAAGTTGTGAGGTGAATTAATTATTAAGAACACATGTGACTAGGGTCACAGTTTGACTCACAGATTGCTCTGTGGTTTTGATAGTTTATTATTCTTCACTTGTATTGGGAACCTCCAACTGAATTGGAGGGTATTTGACTAGGTTACAATCATGTATACCAGCCTCAAACCCTTGTGTGTCTTGCTACACACTGGCACATAAATGTGATATAATTGCCCTTCTCATGACATTGTCATAGGCATTTGTACTTCTAGCTTTGAATGCTAAGGAAGCTTGTGCTAGAGTTATGAGGTGTGTTGTTCCTTTTTTAGGAACCTCCAATTGAATTGGAGAGAATTTAGATAGCTCCCCCTCAGGAGTACTACCCTCAAACCTTTCAGTCTGTGAAGACTATTTTGCACATGAAGGTGCATTAGGAATACTCATGGGACATTCAGTAAAAACTGATAAATTTTCCATGTTTGTTGTGGTTTCTCTTCTCAAACAACAAAACAATGTGAAGAACATTATGAAATTGTTGTCCTTTTGTAAAACAGTTTTCTTTTGAGAGACACCTGAGTGGGATTGTGTTTGAGTTTGTGTTTGTGTTGTTGTATCTGGGAGAACTGCAGTTTGGTTTATATATGTTTTAGCTGCATTTTAACATAAATACCTGTTGATTGAAATTTGAATTTCCTGTTGTTGTCTGAGTGAATTGTGTTGAACCTGTAATGCATTGAACATATCTGGAGTTTTGATTAGGCATAAGCATTGAGACATACATTTGCAAGCATTAAGACAGGAAAACTAATAATTAATTAATTTGTAAACATAAGGCATTCATGACATAAACAATCAAGCAACAAAAACAAATTGATAACGAATAAGAGAATTTTCATTAATATAAAACACAGAGTACATTAAGAATCAGATTACATCAAGTAAATCCTAATCCTAAGCTCCTTCTTCTTGGCCTCCAACAACCTTACCCTGCACTGGTAAGCTCTGGACATGGAGTGTGCAAGAGAGATGATCCTCTCCTGCAGCTCCAGAGCAGCATGGCATTGCTGCTCAGCTACCCTTGCACGTCTCTCCAGCTCCAGAGACACTTTCATCTCAAAGAAAAGAATGCTGATTTGATCATCCCACGAGAGTTCGTCAAAGATCTCACATGGAATACCAAAGGGGTTGCAAACAGCCCCCTGAGATGGACACGAAGTCCGAAAGGATCAAAGTAAATTTGGTCACAGCCAGATGATGGACAGGCTGGTAAACTCCATTAATAAGTCTGTAGAAGACTTGGGCATCAATTTGAGAGAGAAAGAGATAGATGAACAGGAGGTGAGTTTTGAAATTAGATATTTGTTGAGAATAAGAGTAGTGATGAATGATAAAGAGTGAAGCGTTTTAATTTATAGAGGGAGTAAAGATAGAAACCAGGAGACTCTTGAGTTTCCCGGATAATAAGGGTAATAATCACATAAGCATACCTGACAGTTAGAAATGACTAGTTACTATTTTCCATACAAGTACCCAAGAATCTTAGTTCACTTTTTCGGATAACTATTCCCCATGCAAATAAACAAGTACTCCCTACAGAAAAAGTAACTCCTCCTATCAGCATACAGTCAAATAAATTTAACCATTATCAGTATTCTCAAAACATCAGATATAATGTACTAGTCTACTTACATTAGAATAACATATTTCCACAAAAAAATAGCATATAAGCACGTAAATGTGTCAATAAGTCAGATTAATTATAGACAAAGTATGTAAAAAGTATTTTGCCGAACATAAAAAGTATGTTAGAAAATTAGGATTTTAGAGCTTAATTTAATTATGTTCTTGATGTTAATCCTAAAATCTAATGATTGGAAATTGTTCAATGATATTTGAACTTAAATTTTCATGTATGGTTTTAAGAATTTTCTTAATGAAATCCATATGAAATGAGAGTTGAAAGTAGCTTGGAAAAGCTTGGAAAATTTGAGAATGTTTGTCCCACATTGAAATAAATAAAGGGGGTTGTGTGCTTTATATGGTATTACCCACATGAGTAGTATACAACTACTAAGGTGTGTGATGGTCCATTGTGTTGTTATGTGCTTCACGCGCACACACACACACGCGCGCGCCCCGCCACGCACCGCACCGCACCGCACCGCACCGGACCGGACCGGGTCGGGTCGGGTCGAAGGGCGATTTAGGCGAATGTCTCGGCGTCTCGCGTACGCGAGGCGACCTGGGCGAGGATTTTATTTATTTGAGAATTATTTTAATTCGAATTTATTTATCGGTGATTGGATTATTGGGCTGGGTTCTGAAATAGGCTAAGTAGTCTAAATATATTGAACCTGCAAATAATCTGATCTGTAACAAGTTCTGATATAAGAATCAGAACTTAAGAACTGATGAATAAAATCAGAACTTAACAAGTTCTGATATCAGAATCAGAACTTAAGTACTGATGAGTCGAATCAGAACTTAAGTACTGATGAGTCGAATCAGAACTTAACTTAAGTTCTGATAATAATGTGGGTGTTAATGTGAAAAGCTGTTACAAATAATTTAAATTCAAAAGCTGTTCAGTTTTGATTTTTTCATTTATGAATTCAAAATCTGATCAGTTTTGATTTTTTCATTAATGGAGCAGTTTAATTCAGACATTAAGTGTGTGGACAGTTTCATTTTTCCTCTCCTATAAATAGAGGCTAAACTGAATGAATATAACACACTACATTCTCATCTCTTCTCTTCAACCTCTCTGCATTTCTCTCCCATAAGTCCTGAAGTGCTGATATTTTCCGGCGACTGAGGTGCTGGTCGAAGTGGAGGTTTTGTTGCTGCTGTTAACATAAACTCCGAGCTGTTTTATCCTGGTGGAGATATTGCGCACATCCCAAACGCAGCAGGTAGGGGGCAATAATCTCTTCAAGAGCAGCCAGGACTTCGAGCAAGGCCTGGTGACTCAGCTGTGATTATTTTCTTGGCATTTTGTATCTGTAAACCTTTATTTCAGTCACTATTGAAAGCTATGGTTTCGGGTACATCTTTCTTTCTCTCTTCGTTATTTCAGTTACTGATTTTGTTTACCTGCATGTTTTGTTTTGTTAACTGTGGTCTTGGCCTAAACTTGTTAAATTCTTTATACACTTGCCTCTATGTTGCTATACTTGTTAGTGAGTTTCTCAACATTCTTGAAGAGATTAATGGTTATTTAGAATTTAGCATAATGGTTAACGAAAGTGAGGTTATCGTTGGTGGTGGTAGCAGTTCGGGTGTAACTGCTGGGGCCATTGATTGGACCACCTATAGTTTCCCACAAGCTGTTGAACTAACCGGTCTACCGGAGAAATTCAACGGTGGCATTGGCTTTTCTCGCTGGCAGAAAAGGATGAAGTTGTGGTTGACTATAAAGGGTCTGTGGCCGGTTGTGGAATATGAGAAACCAGTAGTGGATCAAGAGAAGGCTGACACAGTTAAGGCTTTTGCGAAGTGGGCTGAGAAGGATGGAGTGGCACTAACAAACACTTTGTTTGATGTCTATTATTCTGATGCCTACTCTGCAAAACTCTTATGGGAGAAGCTGGACCAGACACATAATACTGACTCACAAGGTCTAGAAAAGTATTCTGTGGCAAGGTTCCTCGAGTTCAAGCTGGTGGACAATAAGTCCATGACTGAGCAGGTGCATGAGTTCGAGATGATAGTGCATGCTTTGAAGGAGTCTGGAATGAATCTCCCGGAGAAGTTCAAGGTGATGAGTGTGATTGAAAAACTCCCGAAGTCTTGGGAAGAGTTCTCTCTCTCCTTGAAAAGACAGAAAGGAGAGATCACCTGGACCAACCTTATGCTGGACATCTCGGTGCAAGAACAACACAAGTCCAAATAGGGACATGTGATGCCAACTGAACACGGTACCTCGAAGGTAAACATAGCAACTGTAGGACAAAAGAGGAAGACTTTTGCTAAGAAAGCTAATAGTAATAAACCTAAGAGTGACAAGGACAAGGCCAAGAAACCCAAGGCAAACAAACCATGCTGGTCTTGTGGGCAGGTTGGGCACTGGAGTAAGGACTGCCCTACGAAGAAAGCGAAGAAAACCGAGGTAGCACAAGCAAATGTTGTGCTTGGAACCGCAAGTAGGCCTGTAGTGAACATGGTTGTTGGTGAGGCTATGGCTTCTGAAACCAACGTTGACCGGTATGTATCCTATAACCCTGTGATATTTTCTACCTATCTGTCAAATGAATGGTTGATAGATACTGGAGCTAATGTACATATTTGTGCTGATATTAGTTTATTTGTATCTTATCAACAGAGTCATAGCCTGACTGTGAAGATGGGGAATGCTAGTGCTGCTCAAGTACATGGAGTTGGAAACGTGGATCTGAAGTTCCCTTCAGGACGTATTCTATCTCTGACGAGAGTGCATCATGTTCCCGACATGCGTAGAAATATAATAAGTGGAAGCTGTTTAGTTTCTAGTGGTTTTGAAATTTCGTTCAAGTGTAATAAAGTAGTTCTTATTCACACTGGTACATTCTTTGGCAAGGGTTACTTGTCAAATGGTTTATTTGTTATTAATGCGGATCCCGTTTTGGGAAATTTGATTCCTACTGTTAATTGTATTGAATCCTCAAATATATGGCATGCTAGACTAGGTCATTTAAACTTTGGTGCTCTTAAGAACATGATGAACTTAGAGTTGATTCCAAAATATACCATAGAAAAGAATTCTAAATGTCAAGTATGTGTGTCTGCTAAACAGATAAGGAAACCTTTTCATAACGTTGTTAGGGATTCAGACTTGTTAGATTTAGTACACACTGATATTTGTGAATTTGGTGGTGTGTTGACCAAGGACCAGTTTAGATACTTCATTACTTTTATAGATGATAGTAGTAGATATTGTTATGTTTATTTACTTAGATATAAGGATGAAGCACTTAGTAAATTCATTATATATAAAACTGAAGTAGAAAAACAAACTAGTAAGTTACTTAAAAGATTGAGATCTGATAGAGGTGGTGAGTATACGAGTAATGCTTTTAATGAATTTTGTGCAAACAATGGTATAGTTCATGAAGTTACTCCACCACACACACCTGAGTCTAATGGGGTTGCTGAGCGAAAGAACAGAACATTTAAAGATATGATTAATAGTATGCTTATTAACTCTGGGTTGCCTAAATACATGTGGGGAGAGGCTCTAAATACGGCTTGCCATATTTTGAATAGAGTCCCTCTGAAACACATGGATAAAACACCCTTGGAGTTATGGAAAGGCAGGATGACTAGTCTTAAGTATCTTCGTGTGTGGGGGTGCCTTGCTAAGGTGCTTGTTCCTGAACACAAGAGAAAGAAACTAGGTCCAAAGACTGTTGACTGTATCTTTCTGGGCTATCTTGAAACCACTACAGCTATGAGATTTTTAGTGTTAAAATCTGACATAGATGGTATAGTGGCAAACACGATAGTTGAATTTCGAGATGCGACATTCTTTGAGGATGTCTACCCTATGAAGACTGGAATACCTGAAACGACTTCTGAGGAAGATCCTACTCACACATCAAGTTCTATTCCTGATTATGTGAAAAAGATGACAAATGTGGGGGCGGAACCTAGTAGTAGCTCTATTCCTAAGGAATTAGAGGAACCAAGGAGAAGTAAGCGTGCAAAAATAGTCAAGGATTTTGGAGGTGATTTCATCACTTATAATATCGAGGACGAACCTTTAACTTTCCGGCAAGCTATGGATTCTTCTGAGTCAAGGCACTGGAAGGGCGCTGTCAAGAGTGAAATTGACTCTATTATTTCCAATAGAACATGGGAGTTGGTTGATCTCCCTCCTGGGTGTTCTACTATTGGGTGCAAATGGGTCTTTAAAAGGAAGTTGAACCCTGACGGCTCAATAGATAAGTACAAAGCTAGACTGGTAGCTAAGGGTTTTAAGCAAAAGGAAGGAATTGATTATTTTGATACATACCCTCCGGTTGCAAGAATGGTAACAATCCGAATGCTTATAGCATTGGCTTCAGTCCATGGTCTTATCATCCATCAGATGGATGTAAAGACGGCTTTTCTTCATGGTGAACTTGAGGAAGAGATTTATATGGATCAGCCTGATAGATTTGTTGCATCAGGCAATGAAAGGAAAGTATGTAAGTTGATCAAGTCCATCTATGGCTTGAAACAAGCTCCCAGAGATTGGCATAAAAAGTTTGATAAAACTATATTGCCTTTCAGTTATAAGATTAATGAAAGTGATAAGTGTGTCTACACTAAAGTTAAAGGTAATGAGTGTGTTATTTTGTGCCTATATGTGGATGACATTTTACTGTTTGGAACCAATATTGAGATTATTAACGAGACTAAAGAATTCTTGAAAAGGCATTTTGAAATGAAGGATATGGGTGAGGCAAGTGTGATTCTTGGAATCAAATTGATTCAGTCCACTGAAGGAATAACCTTGACTCAATCTCATTATATAGAGAAATCTATACTTGAGAAATATGGTTATTCACAGTGTAGAATCGCTAGTACACCTTATGATTCGAAAGTTGCCCTTGTCAAGAATACTTCAGGAGTGCCTGTGTCTCAGTTAAGGTATTCTCAGATTATTGGGAGCTTGCAGTATCTTGCTAACTGTACTAGACCAGATATTTCATATTCTGTGTCTAAATTGGCGAGATATACAAGCTGTCCAAACAGAACTCATTGGGATGCTCTTGATAGAGTACTTAGATATCTAAAAGGCACAATGTACCTTAGTTTACACTACAGGAGATTTCCTGGTGTGCTTGAAGGGTACAGTGATGCAAGTTGGATAGCTAAGAAGTCTGGTTCCAATGGAGTGACTGGATACGTGTTCACCTTGGCTGGTGGAGCAATATCCTGGAAGTCAAGCAGACAGACTATTGTTACTCGGTCTACTTTTGAGGCTGAGTTGTGTGCACTTGATGCCACAGGGACGGAGGCTGAATGGTTACATGGACTTATGTCTGCAATACCTGTAGTAAGCAGACCGCTTCCTGCTATTGCTATTCACTGTGATAGTCGAACAACTATCGACAAGATTAGCAGTAAAAAGCATAATGCTAAAACTAAGAGACACATCCAAGTTAGACTCAAGTCTATAATGGGTTTAGTGACTGATAGGATCATAGCTATAGAGTTCATAGGAACTCAGAATAATATAGCTGATCCTCTTACTAAAGGACTGGAACCTGCAGTGGTCCTTAAGTCAAGGTTGGGGATGGGATTGTCAACCCATCATAATTCATCAACAGTGGGAACCCAATACACATGAGAGGAGATCCCTCAAAGTGTATTCAATGGGTAATAACAAGCTGTAAGGATGAGTTGGTAGTACCTTTGCTACATAGATGATACTATAGTATCTGAGTCTATCCCCTGTAAACCTAGAAGGTACTGACACTGCCAGAAAAGCAAGAGTGTTAAAACTCTGAATGGGATCAAGTCATTTGACGAGATAGAGGCAGTATATCTCTGGAGATGCCCAGCTAAGCGAATGCAATTGTGTGGTCGCAATTAGAGGATAGGGTTAATCCTTGAAGCATTCGACGAACAGGATCGAGACATGACCATTAATGTCTCAAAGCCGTAGATTGGCACCATAACCTTTGACTTGTCATCGTCTATGGAATATGGTTATACTAAACGGATTAAGATTCAAGGTGAAACATTCCATCTAAGTCCGATAGCCATTGAAGTAGAGGAATTAGGAGGGTTCAAACCCGGAAGGGTACCGACTCTGAAAAACAAGTCATGATGGGAAATTGATCACATTTCTGTATGGATTTGTGGGGGATTGTTAAAAAATTAGGATTTTAGAGCTTAATTTAATTATTTTCTTGATGTTAATCCTAAAATCTAATGATTGGAAATTGTTCAATGATATTTGAACTTAAATTTTCATGTATGGTTTTAAGAATTTTCTTAATGAAATCCATATGAAATGAGAGTTGAAAGTAGCTTGGAAAAGCTTGGAAAATTTGAGAATGTTTGTCCCACATTGAAATAAATAAAGGGGGTTGTGTGCTTTATATGGTATTACCCACATGAGTAGTATACAACTACTAAGGTGTGTGATGGTCCATTGTGTTGTTATGTGCTTCACGCGCACACACACACACGCGCGCCCCGCCCCGCCACGCACCGCACCGCACCGCACCGCACCGGACCGGACCGGGTCGGGTCAGGTCGAAGGGCGATTTGGGCGAATGTCTCGGCGTCTCGCGTACGCGAGGCGACCTGGGCGAGGATTTTATTTATTTGAGAATTATTTTAATTCGAATTTATTTATCGGTGATTGGATTATTGGGCTGGGTTCTGAAATAGGCTAAGTAGTCTAAATATATTGAACCTGCAAATAATCTGATCTGTAACAAGTTCTGATATAAGAATCAGAACTTAAGAACAGATGAATAAAATCAGAACTTAACAAGTTCTGATATCAGAATCAGAACTTAAGTACTGATGAGTCGAATCAGAACTTAAGTACTAATGAGTCGAATCAGAACTTAAGTACTGATGAGTCGAATCAGAACTTAACTTAAGTTCTGATAATAATGTGGGTGTTAATGTGAAAAGCTGTTACAAATAATTTAAATTCAAAAGCTGTTCAGTTTTGATTTTTTCATTTATGAATTCAAAATCTGATCAGTTTTGATTTTTTCATTAATGGAGCAGTTTAATTCAGACATTAAGTGTGTGGACAGTTTCATTTTTCCTCTCCTATAAATAGAGGCTAAACTGAATGAATATAACACACTACATTCTCGTCTCTTCTCTTCAACCTCTCTGCATTTCTCTCCCATAAGTCCTGAAGTGCTGATATTTTCCGGCGACTGAGGTGCTGGTCGAAGTGGAGGTTTTGTTGCTGCTGTTAACATAAACTCCGAGCTGTTTTATCCTGGTGGAGATATTGCGCACATCCCAAACGCAGCAGGTAGGGGGCAATAATCTCTTCAAGAGCAGCCAGGACTTCGAGCAAGGCTTGGTGACTCAGCTGTGATTATTTTCTTGGCATTTTGTATCTGTAAACCTTTATTTCAGTCACTGTTGAAAGCTATGGTTTCGGGTACATCTTTCTTTCTCTCTTCATTATTTCAGTTACTGATTTTGTTTACCTGCATGTTTTGTTTTATTAACTGTGGTCTTGGCCTAAACTTGTTAAATTCTTTATACACTTGCCTCTATATTGCTATACTTGTTAGTGAGTTTCTCAACATTAAATTATTTCAGTTTTTTCATACTTTTGCTTCTTTTGGTCTGTTATTTATTAAGTTCATATATTGAGGATATGAATTAATAAATATTCCGTTTGCTTATAATTTTGAGAAATTCAAACAAAATGTATTCGAGAAGTGTGGTATTTATAGTAAAAGTAAATGACTTGTCAAGAACTCAAAAATAGACATTTGGAATTTGTCTATCGAGAAGTCACTTTGAGAAGTGAAGTGCATGTCGAGAAGTCATTTTAAATTACTCTTATATATAACTCAATCTTGACTTATCGAAATGTCAAATGAATACCCGGTTTGTCCCAAAAGTGGACTGAACTGATTATAACTTTTATTTGAATAAATTCAAAATAAAATTAGAATAAATTTTCCAAAAGTATTTTACCAAAACAATTTATAAATTTAAATTATCCCAGTTATGAGTTATTGATAAGTCAAAAATTGTACTTGTAGAGAACTCTGTGAATGAACACTACTAGAGGACTCTACAAGGACTTATCGATAAGTCATTTTAAGCCTATCGAGAAGTCAGTAAATTGACTTATCGAGGACTCACTTGAGAAATCCTAAAATGACTTGTCGAGAAGTCAATTTATACTTATCGAGAGCTCAGTTTTCTAAATACTTTTGCTTATTGCAATTCTGCCTTGTGTTAATTTTATATATTAAGAATGTAAATTAACAACTGGGCAGTTTACTTAGAATTTGAAAAATTCAAAGTTAATTTTGAATTTCAAAAACAAATATGCAGAGATTTCTGAAATATTGATAATTCATATTTCAGTTAATTACCAATTTAATCAAATTAATTTTGATTTACTGGATCTTAATCAGCTGCAAAACATTAGCTGAGTTCTTGCCTTAGGATAAAGAGTTAAGCATTCCAATTTTACCTACAAGTCTAGTGAAAGTTGCTTCATCCAAAGATTTAGTAAAAATGTCAGCTAATTGTTTTTCTGTTGGTACAAAAATGAGCTCACCATTAGTAGCATGTTCTCTAGTAAAGTGGTACCTCACATCAATGTGATTTGTCCTAGAATGATTAACTGGATTAGCTACTATGGATATAGCACTAGTATTGTCACACGTGATGGGAATTTTGTGTAACACTAGGCCATAATCCATTAGCTGATTTCTAATCCAAAGCACTTGAGCACAACAACTTCCTGCAGCTATGTATTTAGCTTCAGCTGTAGAAGTTGATACATATTGTTGTTTCTGGCTATACCGGGATACAAGACTTTGTCCAAGAAATTGACAGCTTCCACTGGTACTCTTTCTGTCAACCCTGCATCCAGCAAAATCTGCATCTGTGTAGCCAACAGCTTCAAAACCAGTTCCCTTAGGATACCATAATCCCAAGTTTGGAGTCCCCTTCAACTATTTGAAAATTCACTTTACAGCCATCAAATGGAATTCTTTTGGACTGGCTTGAAATCTTGCACATAGACATGTTGCAAACATGACGTCTGGTCTACTTGTTGTTAAGTAAAGCAATGATCCAATCATTCCTCTGTAGGTTGAGATATCTACACTCTTGCCCTTTTTATCTTCATCCAACTTTGTTGCAGTAGACATAGGTGTCGCAAGTTAGCATTCCAAGCTCCTCAGTCATAACTTTATTGATTGATTCAATTAATTTATGTGGCAAAATTTCAGCCACACATTTTCCATTGAATATAAAGTCTACACAAGCAGCAGAAGCATTCAGCAATCAAATTGTTATGTTCATCTTCTCTCCCAAGAGAGCTGGTGAAAATAGAAGCAAAGAAAATACAGAGAAGCTCAAACTCATTGTATATACGTTTAAATTCTCACCGGAGTAGCGTTATAATACCCAGTTTAACTCTTATATATTTATAGGGGCATTATAAACGTTACCCGGTAATTAAATCCTTGTACAAACAAAAGCAAGATCATTGTATTGGATTTGATTTATAATTTTTTGTAGAAGCTAGGAACTATTTTGTTCTTAGATTGTAGCCGGTTAATTTACCGGAGTGTAGCAACACCCCCCGCGGATTTATATACGAATATATATATTTCCCCGAATATCTTGTGTTCCTTGTTTTATCATCCCAAACACTATTCCTCTCAAGAACACGAAACACTAACCGAGCACTAAATTTTATATCCATAAAAGATTCAAAAGAATTTTTTAATTTAGTGATTCCAACCCCTCCCCCTCTTCTACGATAATTCGGGACCTAACAATTGGTATCAAAGTAAACTGATTAATACACAAATCATGATCCTTAAATGAATTTATTTTATTAATTTTTCATTAACAAAATTTATTTTGTAAATTTGATTTAGAAAATTTATTTTATAAATTTAATTCAGATTACTTTATTGTATGAACTTAATTTAAATGAATTTAGTTTATAAATTTAACTAAATTAATTTATTACTTAAATTTTAGTTTATAAAATTTTTATTTAAATTTGTTTTCTATTCTAGGATGTCAGTTTTGTAAGATATCATTTTGATTAGTTCAGTATTGGCACCTAGTTCTTTTCTTGTTTGTTCAAATTGCCAAACTTGGTGAACTTGTTTGAATTAACATATCGCCTGAGAGTCTGTTAAACACATCTGGTTTGCAAGGCTATGCGCCTATGGTGCGTATTTCCTTCCCCCTACTTTACTTCTCGCGCGTGCATCTCAACGACTACCTGGCTGTTGTTGTTTGTCCGGTACAAGGAAAATTAAAAATCGCAGATTACGGAGAACTGTCGTAGGTTAAGATCAGCGTATAGTCACTCGTGAGAAACCAATTGGTCGTAGGTTATGTTGAACGTCGCAGGTTGCACAAATTGAACAAAAAGAAACATGAGAATTTTCTAAGTCGCAAATTAGCAATTAGCACTTCAACTATTCTATAGGCTCCAATTTTTAGTTTTTGATTTATTTATTTTTTCATAACATTTAAAATTCTTAAATTTAAATTTTTCTTAGATAATAATTTACGTTTTATATAATTTTTCAGAAAATTTGAAATTCTTGAAAATTAGATTGTATGTAAATATTTATTTTTGATTAATTTATATTCTAAGAAAATTAAAAATTCTGAAAATTTAAATTTCTCATAAATATTAAATTAAGGGTCCACAAGGTATTAGTAGACTCGAGATTCCTTCGGGCTTCAAATATGATTTTAATCTTTCGAAGAAAACGAAGACCATGTGCTATTTAAACGGAAAATTCCCGAATACGGAGATTGAAGATAATGGTTTTCTTATTCCAACGAAACTGATTTCAAGAACTACAGAATAAAATTATGGAACTTCCTCAAAGGCTTACTTCATAGGATACCACTGGGTTTTCAGACGCAGGAAAGGAATGAAATTTCTACGGGTACAAGTTTACTCAAATATTTTTAAGACAACTCTAATGATTCCAAATCACACAGGCACACAGTGGTTTGTACCAATGCTACATTTATCCGGGAATCAAAAAGATCATATAGGCAGAAATTGAGGAGGTCAGAGAGTATAGTGGGGACATACAAACATCTCAGTTACATGTAGTAAAGTTGGAACCTCGGGACAGAATGTAAGAGTTACTGATAGTTGAATCAAAGGAAGCTCAGGTAGAAGTACTTGAGGGACCGGACGTCACTACAGTGTTTCACTTGTCAGGAAAGTCTAGTCGCATCAGATTCACCAGGAGTACATAATCTATATCCAAGGATCAAGCCTATCTAATCTTAAGCAGAGACTTTTACAGATTCATTTAAAGAGGTGATTACAAGAGGGAGATTGGGACATACACAAGATTTGATAGCTACAGTTTTGAAAATATATATGTGTCGAGTGACTATCAGGGGTTTTGCTACAACAGAACAAGAAGCTTGAAAAATAAGGATGAGTAGGGATTCAGTTGAAGAGTTGAGACAAAGGTGGAATGTTTTCTTAGGGAAGCATCCATTCAAAACTTATAGTGCACGGGAAAGAGTCCTGCCTTTTTCCAGGAAGAATCCTGCCTCTTTTATTCTCTTTTTCTCTCTCAATCTTTTCTCTTATTCTCACATAAAGGCTCAGATGTGTTTGACTTACAGAAATAAGAGGTGGCTGAGAAGAGTTGTCTGTGATCATATGATTAGGGGTAATCCATATAGGTCTAATCATACTCATTTCATCAGAAAAGAGAATATTAGCTTAAAGTTGTGAGGTGAATTAATTATTAAGAACACATGTGACTAGGGTCACAGTTTGACTCACAGATTGCTCTGTGGTTTTGATAGTTTATTGTTCCTCACTTGTATTGGGAACCTCCAACTGAATTGGAGGGTATTTGACTAGGTTACTATCATGTACACCAGCCTCAAACCCTTGTGTGTCTTGCAACACACTGGCACATAAATGTGATATACTTGCCCTTCTCATGATATTGTCATAGGCATTTGCACTTCTAGCTTTGACTTCTAAGGCAGCTTGTGCTAGAGTTATGAGATGAGTTGTTCCTTTTTGAGGAACCTCCAATTAAATTGGAGAGAATTTAGATAGCTCCCCCTCAGGAGTACTACCCTCAAACCTTTCAGTCTGTGAAGACTATTTTGCACATGAATGTGCATTAGGAATACTCATGGGATATTCAGTAAAAACTGATAAATTTTCCATATTTGTTGTGGTTTCTCTTCTCAAACAACAAAACAATCTGAAGAACATTATGAAATTGTTGTCCTTTTGTAAAACAGGTTTCTTTTAAGAGTCAACTGAGTGAGATTGTGTTTGAGTTTGTGTTTGTGTTGGCTGTATCTGGGAGAACTGCAGTTTGGTTTATATATGTTTTAGCTGCATTTTAACATAAATACCTGTTGATTGAAAATTTGAATTTTTATTGTTTTGTCTGAGTGAATTGTGTTGAACCTGTAATGCATTGAACATATCTGGAGTTTTGATTAGGCATAAGCATTGAGACATACATTTGCAAGCATTAAGACAGGAAAACTAATAATTAATTAATTTGTAAACACAAGGCATTCATGACATAAACAATCAAGCAACAAAAACAAAGTGATAAAGAATAAGAGAATTTTCATTAATATTAAACACAGAGTACATTAAGATTCAGATTACATCAAGTAAATCCTAATCCTAACTACTCTAATTTGGGCTCCTTCTTCTCGGCCTCCAACAACCTTACCCTGCACTGGTAAGCTCTGGACATGGAGTGTGCATGAGAGATGAACCTCTCCTGCAACTCCAGAGCAGCATGGCGTTGTTGCTCAGCTACCCTTGTACGTCTCTCCAGCTCCAGAGAGACTTTCATCTCAAAGAAAAGAATGCTGATTTGATCATCCCACGAGAGTTCGTCAAAGATCTCACATGGAATACCAAAGGGGTTACAAACAGTCCCCTGAGATGGACACGAAGTCCGAAAGGATCAAAGTAAATTTGTCATCAGCCAGATGATGGACAGGCTGGTAAACTCCATTAATAAGTCTGTAGAAGACTTGGGCATCAATTTGAGAGAGAAAGAGAGAGATGAACAGGAGGTGAGTTATGAAATTATATGTTTGTTGAGAATAAGAGTAGTGATGAATGATAAAGAGTGAAGCGTTTTAATTTATAGAGGGAGTAAAGATAGAAACCAGGAGACTCTTGAGTTTCCCGAATAATAAGGGTAATAATCACATAAGCATACTTGACAGTTAGAAATGACTAGTTACTATTTTCCATACAAGTACTCAAGAATCTTAGTTCACTTTTTAGGATAACTATTCCCCATGCAAATAAACAAGTACTCCCTACAGAAAAAGTAACTCCTCCTATCAGGATACAGTCAAATAAATTTAACCATTATCAGCATTCTCAAAACATCAGATATAATGTACTAGTCTACTTACATTAGAATAACATATTTCCATAAAAAATAGCATATAAGCACGTAAATGTGTCAATAAGTCAGAGTAATTATAGACAAAGTATGTAAAAAGCTATTTTGCTGAACATAATTTATGAATTAAATTATTTCAGTTTTTCATACTTTTGCTTCTTTTGGTCTGTTATTTATTAAGTTCATATATTGAGGATATGAATTAATAAATATTCTGTTTGCTTATAATTTTGAGATATTCAAAAAAATGTATTCGAGAAGTCTGGTATTTATAGTAAAAGTAAATGACTTGTCGAGAACTCAAAAATAGACATTTGGAATTTGTCTATAGAGAAGTCACTTTGAGAAGTGAAGTACATGTCGAGAAGTCATTTTAAATTACTCTTATAGAGAACTCAATCTTGACTTATCGAAATGTCAAATGAATACCCGGTTTGTCCCAAAAGTGGACTGAACTGATTCTAACTTTTATTTGAATAAATTTCAAAATAAAATTAGAATAAATTTTCCAAAAGTATTTTACCAAAACAATTTATGAATTTATATTATCTCAGTTATGAGTTATAGATAAGTCAAAAATTGTACTTGTAGAGAACTCTGTGAATGAACACTACTAGAGGACTCTACAAGGACTTATCGATAAGTCATTTTAAGCCTATCGAGAAGTCACTCGAGAAGTCAGTAAATTGACTTATCAAGGACTCACTTGAGAAATCCTAAAATGACTTGTCGAGAAGTCGATTTATACTTATCGAGAACTCAGTTTTCTAAATACTTTTGCTTATTGCAATTCTACATTGTGTTAATTTTATATATTAAGAATGTAAATTTACAACTGAGCAGTTTACTTGGAATTTGAAAAATTATAAGTTAATTTTGAATTTGAAAAAAAAATATGCAGAGATTTCTGAAATATTGATAATTTATATTTCAGTTAATAACCAATTTAATCAAATTAATTTTGATTTACTGGATCTTAATCAGCTGCAAAACATTAGCTGAGTTCTTGCCTTAGGATGAAGAGTTAAGCATTCCAATTTCACCTACAAGTCTAGTGAAAGTTGCTTCATCCAAAGGTTTAGTAAAAATGTCAGCTAATTGTTTTTCTGTTGGTACAAAAATGAGCTCATCATTAGTAGCATGTTCTCTAATAAAGTGGTTACCTCACATCAATGTGATTTGTCCTAGAATGATTAATTGGATTAGCTACTATAGATATAGCACTAGTATTGTCACACATGATGGGAATTTTGTGTAACACTAGGCCATAATCCATTAGCTGATTTCTAATCCAAAGCACTTGAGCACAACAACTTCCTACAGCTATGTATTCAGCTTCAGCTGTAGAAGTTGATACAGATTGTTATTTCTGGCTGTACCAGGATACAAGACTTTGTCCAAGAAATTGACAGCTTCCACTGGTACTCTTTCTGTCAACCCTGCATCCAGTAAAATCTGCATCTGTGTAGCCAACAGCTTCAAAACCAGTTCCCTTAGGATACCATAATCCCAAGTTTGGAGTCCCCTTCAAGTATTTGAAAATCCTCTTTACAGCCATCAAATGTGATTTTTTTGGATTGGCTTGAAATCTTGCACATAGACATGTTGCAAACATGATGTCTGGTCTACTTGCTCTTAAGTAAAGCAAGATCCAATCATTCCTCTGTAGCTTGAGATATCTACACTCTTGCCCTTTTTATCTTCATCCAACTTTGTTGCAGTAGACATAGGTGTCGCAAGTTAGCATTCCAAGCTCCTCAGTCATAACTTTATTGATTGATTCAATTAATTTATGTGGCACAATTTCAGCCACACATTTTCCATTGAATATAAAGTCTACACAAGCAGCAGAAGCATTCAGCAATCAATTCTTATGTTCATCTTCTCTCCCAAGAGAGCTGGTAAAATAGAAGCAAAGAAAATACAGAGAAGCTCAAACTCATTGTATATACGTTTAACTTCTCACCGGAGTAGCGTTATAATACCCGGTTTAACTCTTATATATTCATAGGGGCATTATAAACGTTACCCGGTAATTAAATCCTTGTACAAACAAAAGCAAGATCATTGTATAGGATTTGATTTATAAATTTTTGTAGAAGCTAGGAACTTTGTTGTTCTTAGATTGTAGCCGGTTAATTTACCGGAGTGTAGCAACACCCCTCGCGGATTTATATACGAATATATATATTTCCCCGAATATCTTGTGTTCCTCATTTTATCGTCCCAAACACTATTCCTCTCAAGAACACGAAACACTAACCAAGCACTAAATTTTATATCCATAAAAGATTCGAAAGAATTTTTTAATTTAGTGATTACAACCCCCCCCCCCCTCTTCTACGATAATTCGGGACCTAACAATTGGTATCAAAGCAAACTGATTGATACACAAATCAGGATCCTTAAATGAATTTATTTTATTAATTTTTCATTAACAAAAATTTATTTTGTAAATTTGATTTAGAAAATTTATTTTATAAATTTAATTTAGATTAGTTTATTGTATGAACTTAATTTAAATAAATTTATTTTATAAATTTAACTAAATTAGTTTATTACTTAAATTTTAGTTTATAAAATTTTTATTTGAATTTGTTTTCTATTCTAGGATGTCAGTTTTGTAAGATATCATTTTGATTAGTTCAGTATTGGCACCTAGTTCTTTTCCTGTTTGTTCAAATTGCCAAACTTGGTGAACTTGTTTGAATCAAGATATCGCCTGAGACTCTGTCAAACACATCTGGTTTGCAAGGCTATGCGCGTATGGTGCGCATTTCCTACCCCCTACTTTACTTCTCGCGCGTGCATCTCAACGACTACCTGGCTGCTGTTGTTTGTCCGGTACAAGGAAAATTAAAAAATTGCAGATTGCGGAGAAGTGTCGCAGGTTAAGATCAGCGTATAGTCACTCGCGAGAAACCAATTGGTCGCAGGTTATGTTGAACGTCGCAGGTTGCACAAATTGAACAAAAAGAAACATGAGAATTTTCTAAGTCACAAATTAGAAATTAGCACTTCAACTATTCTGTAGCCTCCAATTTTTAGTTTTTGATTTATTTATTTTTTCATAAAATTTCAAATTCTTAAATTTAAATTTTTCTTAGAAAATAATTTATATTTTATATAATTTTTCAGAAAATTTGAAATTCTTGAAAATTAGATTGTATGTAAATATTTATTTTTGATTAATTTATATTCTAAGAAAATTAAAATTCTGAAAATTTAAATTTCACTTAAATATTAAATTAAGGGTGCACAAGGTATTGGTAGACTCGAGATTCCTCCGGGCTTCAAATATGATTTTAATCTTTCGAAGAAAACGAAGACCATGTGCTATTTAAACGGAAAATTCCCGAATACGAAGATTGAAGATAATGGTTTTCTTATTCCAACGAAACTGATTTCAAGAACTACAGAATAAAACTGTGGAACTTCCTCAAAGGCTTACTTCATAGGATACCACTAGGTTTTCAGACGCAGGAAAGGAATGAAATTTCTACGGGTACAAGTTTACTCAAAGATTTTTAAGACAACTCTAATGATTCCAAATCATACAGGCACACAGTGGTTTGTACCAATGCTACATTTATCCGGGAATCAAAAAGATCATATAGGCAGAAATTGAGGAGGTCAGAGAGTATAGTAGGGACATACAAACATCTCAGTTACATGCAGTAAAGTTGGAACCTCAGGACAGAATGTAAGAGTTACTGATAGTTGAATCAAAGGAAGCTCAGGTAGAAGTACTTGAGGGACCGGACGTCACAACAGTGTTTCACTTGTCAGGAAAGTCTAGTCGCATCAGATTCACCAGGAGTACATAATCTATATCCAAGGATCAAGCCTATCTATTCTTAAGCAGAGACTTTTACAGATTCATTTCAAGAGGTGATTACAAGACGGAGATTGGGACATACACAAAATTTGATAGCTACAGTTTTGACAATATATATGTGTCGAGTAACTATCAGGGGTTTTGCTACAACAGAACAAGAATCTTGAAAAACAAGGATGAGTAGGGATTCAGTTCATGAGTTGAGATAAAGGTGGAATGTTTTCTTAGGGAAGCATCCAGTCAAAACTTATAGTGCACGGGAAAGAGTCCTTCCTTTTTCCAGGAAGAATCCTGCCTCTTTTATTCTCTTTTTTTCTCTTATTCTCACATGAAAGGCTCAGATGTGTTTGACTTACAGAAATAAGAGGTGGCTGAGAAGAGTTGTCTGTGATCATATGATTAGGGGTAATCCATATAGGTATAATCATACTCATTTCATCAGAAAAGAGAATATTAGCTTAAAGTTGTGAGGTGAATTAATTATTAAGAACACATGTGACTAGGGTCACAGTTTGACTCACAGATTGCTCTGTGGTTTTGATAGTTTATTGTTCCTCACTTGTATTGGGAACCTCCAACTGAATTGGAGGGTATTTGACTAGGTTACAATCATGTACACCAGCCTCAAACCCTTGTGTGCCTTGCTACACACTGGCACATAAATGTGATATACTTGCCCTTCTGATGACATTGTCATAGGCATTTGTATTTCTAGCTTTGACTGCTAAGGCAGCTTGTGCTAGAGTTATGAGGTGAGTTGTTCCTTTTTTAGGAACCTCCAATTGAATTGGAGAGAATTTAGATAGCTCCCCCTCAGGAGTACTACCCTCAAACCTTTCAGTCTGTGAAGACTATTTTGCACATGAAGGTGCATTAGGAATACTCATGGGATATTCAGTAAAAACTGATAAATTTTCCATGTTTGTTGTGGTTTCTCTTCTCAAATAACAAAACAATCTGAAGAACATTATGAAATTGTTGTCCTTTTGTAAAACAGGTTTCTTTTGAGAGTCACCTGAGTGGGATTGTGTTTGAGTTTGTGTTTGTGTTGCTGTATTTGGGAGAACTGTAGTTTGGTTTATAGATGTTTTAGCTGCATTTTAACATAAATACATGTTGATTGAAAATTTGAATTTCCTGTTGTTGTCTGAGTGAATTGTGTTGAACCTGTAATGCATTGAACATATCTGGAGTTTTGATTAGGCATAAGCATTGAGACATACATTTGCAAGCATTAAGACAGGAAAACTAATAATTAATTAATTTGTAAACACAAGGCATTCATGACATAAACAAGCAAGCAACAAAAAAAATGATAAAGAATAAGAGAATTTTCATTAATATTAAACACAGAGTACATTAAGATTTAGATTACATCAAGTAAATCCTAATCCTAACTACTCTAATTTGGGCTCCTTCTCGGTCCTCCAACAACCTTACCCTGCACTGGTAAGCTCTGGACATGGAGTGTGCAAGAGAGATGATCCTCTTCTGCAGCTCCAGAGTAGCATGGCGTTGGTGCTCAGCTACCCTTGCACGTCTCTCCAGCTCTAGAGAGACTTTCATCTCAAAGAAAAGAATGCTGATTTGATCATCCCACGAGAGTTCGTCAAAGATCTCACGTGGAATACCAAAGGGGTTGCAAACAGCCCCCTGAGATGGACACGAAGTCCGAAAGGATCAAAGTAAATTTGGTCATCAGCCAGATGATGGACGGGCTGGTAAACTCCATTAATAAGTTTGTAGAAGGCATCAATTTGAGAGAGAAAGAGAGAGATGAACAGGAGGTTAGTTTTGAAATTAGATGTTTGTTGAGAATAAGAGTAGTGATGAATGATAAAGAGTGAAGCGTTTTAATTTATAGAGGTAGTAAAGATAGAAACCAGGAGACTCTTGAGTTTCCCGGATAATAAGGGTAATAATCACATAAGCATACTTGACAGTTAGAAATGACTAGTTACTATTTTCCATACAAGTACTCAAGAATCTTAGTTCACTTTTTAGGATAACTATTCCCCATGAAAATAAACAAGTACTCCCTACAGAAAAAGTAACTCCTCCTATCAGCATACAGTCAAATAAATTTAACCATTATCAGCATTTTCAAAACATCAGATATAATGTACTAGTCTACTTACATTAGAATAACATATTTCCACACAAAAATAGCATATAAGCACGTAAATGTGTCAATAAGTCAGAGTAATTATAGACAAAGTATGTAAAAAGTATTTTGCTGAACATAATTTATGAATTAAATTATTTCAGTTTTTCATACTTTTGCTTCTTTTGGTCTGTTATTTATTAAGTTCATATATTGAGGATATGAATTAATAAATATTCCGTTTGCTTATAATTTGAGAAATTCAAAAAAATGTATTCGAGAAGTCTGGTATTTATAGTAAAAGTAAATGACTTGTCGAGAACTCAAAAATAGACATTTGGAATTTGTCTATCGAGAAGTCACTTTGAGAAGTGAAGTACATGTCGAGAAGTCATTTTAAATTACTCTTATATAGAACTCAATCTTGACTTATCGAAATGTCAAATGAATACCCGGTTTGTCCCAAAAGTGGACTGAACTGATTCTAACTTTTATTTGAATAAATTCAAAATAAAATTAGAATAAATTTTCCAAAAGTATTTTACCAAAACAATTTATAAATTTAAATTATCTCAGTTATGAGTTATTGATAAGTCAAAAATTGTACTTGTAGAGAACTTTGTGAATGAACACTACTAGAGGACTCTACAAGGACTTATCGATAAGTCATTTTAAGCCTATCGAGAAGTCATTCGAGAAGTCAGTAAATTGACTTATCGAGGACTCACTTGAGAAATCCTAAAATGACTTGTCGAGAAGTCAATTTATACTTATCGAGAACTCAGTTTTCTAAATACTTTTGCTTATTGCAATTCTGCGTTGTTTTAATTTTATATATTAAGAATGTAAATTAACAACTGAGCAGTTTACTTAGAATTTGAAAAATTCCAAGTTAATTTTGAATTTGAAAAACAAATATGCAGAGATTTCTGAAATATTGATAATTCATATTTCAGTTAATTACCAATTTAATCAAATTAATTTTGATTTACTGGATCTTAATCAGCTGCAAAACATTAGCTGAGTTCTTGCCTTAGGATGAAGAGTTAAGCATTCCAATTTCACCTACAAGTCTAGTGAAAGTTGCTTTATCCAAAGGTTTAGTAAAAATGTCAGCTAATTGTTTTTCTGTTGGTACAAAAATGAGCTCACCATTAGCAGCATGTTCTCTAATAAAGTGGTACCTCATATCATTGTGATTTGTCCTAGAATGATTAACTGGATTAGCTACTATAGATATAACACTAGTATTGTCACACATGATGGGAATTTTATGTAACACTAGGCCATAATCCATTAGCTGATTTCTAATCCAAAGTACTTGAGCACAACAACTTCCTGCAGCTATGTATTCAGCTTCAGCTGTAGAAGTTGATATAGATTGTTATTTATGGCTGTACCAGGATACAAGTCTTTGTCCAAGAAATTGACAGCTTCCACTGGTACTCTTTCTGTCAACCCTGCATCCAGCAAAATCTGCATCTGTGTAGCCAACAGCTTCAAAACCAGTTCCCTTAGGATACCATAATCCCAAGTTCGGAGTCCCCTTCAAGTATTTGAAAATCCTCTTTACAGCCATCAAATATGATTCTTTTGGATTGGATTGAAATCTTGCACATAGACATTTTGCAAACATCATGTCTGGTCTACTTGCTGTTAAGTAAAGCAATGATCCAATCATTCCTCTGTAGCTTGAGATATCTACACTCTTGCCCTTTTTATCTTCATCCAACTTTGTTGCAGTAGACATAGGTGTCGCAAGTTAGCATTCCAAGCTCCTCAGTCATAACTTTATTGATTGATTCAATTAATTTATGTGGCACAATTTCAGCCACACATTTTCCATTGAATATAAAGTCTACACAAGCAGCAGAAGCATTCAGCAATCAGATTGTTATGTTCATCATCTCTCCCAAGAGAGCTGGTGAAAATAGAAGCAAAGAAAATACAGTGAAGCTCAAACTCATTGTATATACGTTTAACTTCTCACCGGAGTAGCGTTATAATACCCGGTTTAACTCTTATATATTCATAGGGGCATTATAAACGTTACCCGGTAATTAAATCCTTGTACAAACAAAAGCAAGATCATTGTATAGGATTTGATTTATAAATTTTTGTAGAAGCTAGGAACTTTGTTGTTCTTAGATTGTAGCCGGTTAATTTACCGGAGTGTAGCAACACCCCTCGCGGATTTATATACGAATATATATATTTCCCTGAATATCTTGTGTTCCTCATTTTATCGTCCCAAACACTATTCCTCTCAAGAACACAAAACACTAACCGAGCACTAAATTTTATATCCATAAAAGATTCGAAAGAATTTTTTAATTTAGTGATTACAACCCCCCCCCTCTTCTACGATAATTCGGGACCTAACAATTGGTATCAAAGCAAACTGATTGATACACAAATCAGGATCCTTAAATGAATTTATTTTATTAATTTTTCATTAACAAAAATTTATTTTGTAAATTTGATTTAGAAAATTTATTTTATAAATTTAATTTAGATTAGTTTATTGTATGAACTTAATTTAAATGAATTAATTTTATAAATTTAACTAAATTAATTTATTACTTAAATTTTAGTTTATAAAATTTTTATTTGAATTTGTTTTCTATTCTAGGATGTCAGTTTTGTAAGATATCATTTTGATTAGTTCAGTATTGGCACCTAGTTCTTTTCCTGTTTGTTCAAATTGCCAAACTTGGTGAACTTGTTTGAATCAAGATATCGCCTGAGACTCTGTCAAACACATCTGGTTTGCAAGGCTATGCGCGTATGGTGCGCATTTCCTACCCCCTACTTTACTTCTCGCGCGTGGATCTCAACGACTACCTGGCTGCTGTTGTTTGTCCGGTACAAGGAAAATTAAAAAATCGCAGATTGCGGAGAAGTGTCGCAGGTTAAGATCAGCATATAGTCACTCGCGAGAAACCAATTGGTCGCAGGTTATGTTGAACGTCGCAGGTTGCACAAATTGAACAAAAAGAAACATGAGAATTTTCTAAGTGACAAATTAGAAATTAGCACTTCAACTATTCTGTAGCCTCCAATTTTTAGTTTTTGATTTATTTATTTTTTCATAAAATTTCAAATTCTTAAATTTAAATTTTTCTTAGATAATAATTTATGTTTTATATAATTTTTCAGAAAATTTAAAATTCTTGAAAATTAGATTGTATGTAAATATTTATTTTTGATTAATTTATATTCTAAAAAATTAAAAATTCTGAAAATTTAAATTTCACTTAAATATTAAATTAAGGGTGCACAAGGTATTGGTAGACTCGAGATTCCTCCGGGCTTCAAATATGATTTTAATCTTTCGAAGAAAACGAAGACCATGTGCTATTTAAACGGAAAATTCCCGAATACGAAGATTGAAGATAATGGTTTTCTTATTCCAACGAAACTGATTTCAAGAACTACAGAATAAAACTGTGGAACTTCCTCAAAGGCTTATTTCATAGGATACCACTGGGTTTTCAGACGCAGGAAAGGAATAAATTTCTACGGGTACAAGTTTACTCAAAGATTTTTAAGACAACTCTTATGATTCCAAATCATACAGGCACACAGTGGTTTGTACCAATGCTACATTTATCCGGGAATCAAAAAGATCATATAGGCAGAAATTGAGGAGGTCAGAGAGTATAGTAGGGACATACAAACATCTCAGTTACATGCAGTAAAGTTGGAACCTCAGGACAGAATGTAAGAGTTACTGATAGTTGAATCAAAGGAAGCTCAGGTAGAAGTACTTGAGGGATCGGACGTCACAACAGTGTTTCACTTGTCAGGAAAGTCTAGTCGCATCAGATTCACCAGGAGTACATAATCTATATCCAAGGATCAAGCCTATCTATTCTTAAGCAGAGACTTTTACAGATTCACTTCAAGAGGTGATTACAAGACGGAGATTGGGACATACACAAGATTTGATAGCTACAGTTTTGACAATATATATGTGTCGAGTAACTATCAGGGGTTTTGCTACAACAGAACAAGAATCTTGAAAAACAAGGATGAGTAGGGATTCAGTTGAAGAGTTGAGACAAAGGTGGAATGTTTTCTTAGGGAAGCATCCAGTCAAAACTTATAGTGCACGGGAAAGAGTCCTGCCTTTTTCCAGGAAGAATCATGCCTCTTTTATTCTCTTTTTTTCTCTTATTCTCACATGAAAGGCTCAATGTGTTTGACTTACAGAAATAAGAGGTGGCTGAGAAGAGTTGTTTGTGATCATATGATTAGGGGTAATCCATATAGGTATATTCATACTCATTTCATCAGAAAAGAGAATATTAGCTTAAAGTTGTGAGGTGAATTAATTATTAAGAACACATGTGACTAGGGTCACAGTTTGACTCACAGATTGCTCTGTGGTTTTGATAGTTTATTGTTCCTCACTTGTATTGGGAACCTCCAACTGAATTGGAGGGTATTTGACTAGGTTACAATCATGTACACCAGCCTCAAACCCTTGTGTGTCTTGCTACACACTGGCACATAAATGTGATATACTTGCCCTTCTGATGACATTGTCATAGGCATTTGTACTTCTAGCTTTGACTGCTAAGGCAGATTGTGCTAGAGTTATGAGGTGAGTTGTTCCTTTTTTAGGAACCTCCAATTGAATTGGAGAGAATTTAGATAGCTCCCCCTCAGGAGTACTACCCTAGAACCTTTCAGTCTGTGAAGACTATTTTGCACATGAAGGTGCATTAGGAATACTCATGGGATATTCAGTAAAAACTGATAAATTTTCCATGTTTGTTATGGTTTCTCTTCTCAAACAACAAAACAATCTGAAGAACATTATGAAATTGTTGTCTTTTGTAAAACAGGTTTCTTTTGAGAGTCACCTGAGTGGGATTGTGTTTGAGTTTGTGTTTGTGTTGCTGTATCTGGGAGAACTGCAGTTTGGTTTATAGATGTTTTAGCTGCATTTTAACATAAATACATGTTGATTGAAAATTTGAATTTCCTGTTGTTGTCTGAGTGAATTATGTTGAACCTGTAATGCATTGAACATATCTGGAGTTTTGATTAGGCATAAGCATTGAGACATACATTTGCAAGCATTAAGACAGGAAAACTAATAATTAATTAATTTGTAAACACAAGGCATTCATGACATAAACAAGCAAGCAACAAAAAAAATGATAAAGAATAAGAGATTTTTCATTAATATTAAACACAGAGTACATTAAGATTTAGATTACATCAAGTAAATCCTAATCCAAACTACTCTAATTTGGGCTCCTTCTCGGCCTCCAACAACCTTACCCTGCACTGGTAAGCTCTGGACATGGAGTGTGCAAGAGAGATGATCCTCTTCTGCAGCTCCAGAGTAGCATGGCGTTGGTGCTCAGCTACCCTTGCACGTCTGTCCAGCTCTAGAGAGACTTTCATCTCAAAGAAAAGAATGCTAATTTGATCATCCCATGAGAGTTCGTCAAAAATCTCACGTGGAATACCAAAGGGGTTGCAAACAGCCCCCTGAATGGACACGAAGTCCGAAAGGATCAAAGTAAATTTGGTCATCAGCCAGATGATGGACAGGCTGGTAAACTCAATTAATAAGTTTGTAGAAGGCATTAATTTGAGAGAGAAAGAGAGAGATGAACAGGAGGTTAGTTTTGAAATTAGATGTTTGTTGAGAATAAGAGTAGTGATGAATGATAAAGAGTGAAGCGTTTTAATTTATAGAGGTAGTAAAGATAGAAACCAGGAGACTCTTGAGTTTCCCGGATAATAAGGGTAATAATCACATAAGCATACTTGACAGTTAGAAATGACTAGTTACTATTTTCCATACAAGTACTCAAGAATCTTAGTTCACTTTTTAGGATAACTATTCCCCATGAAAATAAACAAGTACTCCCTACAGAAAAAGTAACTCCTCCTATCAGCATACAGTCAAATAAATTTAACCATTATCAGCATTTTCAAAACATCAGATATAATGTACTAGTCTACTTACATTAGAATAACATATTTCCACACAAAAAATAGCATATAAGCACGTAAATGTGTCAATAAGTCAGAGTAATTATAGACAAAGTATGTAAAAAGTATTTTGCTGAACATAATTTATGAATTAAATTATTTCAGTTTTTCATACTTTTGCTTCTTTTGGTCTGTTATTTATTAAGTTCATATATTGAGGATATGAATTAATAAATATTCCAGTTTGCTTATAATTTTGAGAAATTCAAAAAAATGTATTCGAGAAGTCTGGTATTTATAGTAAAAGTAAATGACTTGTCGAGAACTCAAAAATAGACATTTGGAACTTGTCTATCGAGAAGTCACTTTGAGAAGTGAAGTACATGTCGAGAAGTCATTTTAAATTACTCTTATAGAGAACTCAATCTTGACTTATCGAAATGTCAAATGAATACCCGGTTTGTCCAAAAAGAGGACTGAACTGATTCTAACTTTTATTTGAATAAATTCAAAATAAAATTAGAATAAATTTTCCAAAAGTATTTTACCAAAACAATTTATAAATTTAAATTATCTCAGTTATGAGTTATTGATAAGTCAAAAATTGTACTTGTAGAGAACTCTGTGAATGAACACTACTAGAGGACTCTACAAGTACTTATCGATAAGTCCTTTTAAGCCTATCGAGAAGTCACTCGAGAAATCAGTAAATTGACTTATCGAGGACTCACTAGAGAAGTCCTAAAATGACTTGTCGAGAAGTAATTTATACTTATCGAGAACTCAGTTTTCTAAATACTTTTGCTTATTGCAATTCTGCCTTGTGTCAATTTTATATATTAAGAATGTAAATTAACAACTGAGCAGTTTACTTAGAATTTGAAAATTCCAAGTTAATTTTGAATTTGAAAAACAAATATGCAGAGATTTCTGAAATATTGATAATTCATATTTAAGTTAATTTCCAATTTAATCAAATTAATTTTGATTTACTGGATCTTAATCAGCTGCAAAACATTAGCTGAGTTCTTGCCTTAGGATGAAGAGTTAAGCATTCCAATTTCACCTACAAGTCTAGTGAATGTTGCTTCATCCAAAGGTTTAGTAAAAATGTCAGCTAATTGTTTTTCTGTTGGTACAAAAATGAGCTTACCATTAGTAGCATGTTCTCTAATAAAGTGGTACCTCATATCATTGTGATTTGTCCTAGAATGATTAACTGGATTAGCTACTATAGATATAGCACTAGTATTGTCACACATGATGGGAATTTTGTGTAACACTAGGCCATAATCCATTAGCTGATTTCTAATCCAAAGCACTTGAGCACAACAACTTCCTGCAGCTATGTATTCAGCTTCAGCTGTAGAAGTTGATACAGATTGTTATTTATGGCTGTACCAGGATACAAGTCTTTGTCCAAGAAATTGACAGCTTCCACTGGTACTCTTTCTGTCAACCCTGCATCCAGCAAAATTTGCATCTGTGTAGCCAACAGCTTCAAAACCAGTTCCCTTAGGATACCATAATCCCAAGTTTGGAGTCCCCTTCAAGTATTTGAAAATCCTCTTTACAGCCATCAAATGTGATTCTTTGGATTGGATTGAAATCTTGCACATAGACATGTTGCAAACATCATGTCTGGTCTACTTGCTGTTAAGTAAAGCAATGATCCAATCATTCCTCTGTAGCTTGAGATATCTACACTCTTGCCCTTTTATCTTCATCCAACTTTGTTGCAGTAGACATAGGTGTCGCAAGTTAGCATTCCAAGCTCCTCAGTCATAACTTTATTGATTGATTCAATTAATTTATGTGGCACAATTTTAGCCACACATTTTCCATTGAATATAAAGTCTACACAAGCAGCAGAAGCATTCAGCAATCAGATTGTTATGTTCATCTTCTCTCCCAAGAGAGCTGGTGAAAATAGAAGCAAAGAAAAATACAGAGAAGCTCAAACTCATTGTATATATGTTTAACTTCTCACCGGAGTAGCGTTATAATACCCGGTTTAACTCTTATATATACATAGGGGCATTATAAACGTTACCCGGTAATTAAATCCTTGTACAAACAAAAGCAAGATCATTGTATAGGATTTGATTTATAAATTTTTGTAGAAGCTAGGAACTTTGTTGTTCTTAGATTGTAGCCGGTTAATTTACCGGAGTGTAGCAACACCCCTCGCGGATTTATATACGAATATATATATTTCCCTGAATATCTTGTGTTCCTCATTTTATCATCCCAAACACTATTCCTCTCAAGAACACAAAACACTAACCGAGCACTAAATTTTATATCCATAAAAGATTCGAAAGAATTTTTTAATTTAGTGATTACAACCCCCCCCCCCTCTTCTACGATAATTCGGGACCTAACAATTGGTATCAAAGCAAACTGATTGATACACAAATCAGGATCCTTAAATGAATTTATTTTATTAATTTTTTCATTAACAAAAATTTATTTTGTAAATTTGATTTAGAAAATTTATTTATAAATTTAATTTAGATTAGTTTATGTATGGAACTTACTTTAAATGAATTAATTTTATAAATTTAAACTAAATTATTTTATTACTTAAATTTTAGTTTATAAAATTTTTATTTGAATTTGTTTTCTATTCTAGGATGTCAGTTTTGTAAGATATCATTTTGATTAGTTCAGTATTGGCACCTAGTTCTTTTCCTGTTTGTTCAAATTGCCCAAACTTGGTGTGAACTTGTTTGAATCAAGATATCGCCTGAGACTCTGTCAAAAAGATCTTGGTTTGGCAAGGCTATGCGCGTATGGTGCGCATTTCCAACCCCCTACTTACTTCTCGCGCGTGCATCTCAACGACTACCTGGCTACTGTTGTTTGTCCGGTACAAGGAAAATTAAAAAATCGCAGATTGCGGAGAAGTGTCGCAGGTAAGATCAGCGTATAGTCACTCGCGAGAAACCAATTGGTCGCAGGTTATGTTGAACGTCGCAGGTTGCACAAATTGAACAAAAGAAACATGAGAATTTTCTAAGTAATAAATTAGCAAATTAGCACGTCAACTATTCGGTAGCCTCCAATTTTTAGTTTTTGATTTATTTATTTTTTCATAAAATTTCAAATTCTTAAATTTAAATTTTTCTTAGATAATAATTTATGTTTTATATAATTTTTCAGAAAATTTAAAATTCTTGAAAATTAGATTGTATCTAAATATTTATTTTTGATTAATTATATTCTAAGAAAATTAAAAAATTCTGAAAATTAAATTTCACTAAAATATTAAATAGGGTGCACAAGGTATTGGTAGACTCGAGATTCCTCCGGGCTTCAATATGATTTTAATCTTTCGAAGAAAACGAAGACCATGTGCTATTTAAACGGAGAAAATTCCCGAATACGAAGATTGAAGATAATGGTTTTCTTTATCAACGAAACTGATTTCAAGAACTACAGAATAAAACTGTGGAACTTCCTCAAAGGCTTACTTCATCGGATACCACTGGGTTTTCAGACGCAGGAAAGGAATGAAATTTCTACGGGTACAAGTTTACTCAAGATTTTTAAGACAACTCTATGATTCCAAATAATACAGGCAGACAGTGGTTTGTACCAATGCTACATTTATCCGGAATGAAAAAAGATCATATAGGCAGAAATTGAGGAGGTCAGAAGTATAGTAGGGATATACAAACATCTCAGTTAATGCAGTAAAGTTGGAACCTCAGGACAGAATGAAGAGTTACTGATAGTTGAATCAAAGGAAGCTCAGGTAAGAAGTACTTGAGGGACGGACGTCACACAGTATTTCACTTGTCAGGAAAAGTCTAGTCGCATCAGATTCACCAGGAGTACATAATCTATATCCAAGGATCAGCCTATCTTTCTTAAGCAGAGACTTTTACAGATTCATTTCAAGAGGTGATTACAAGACGGAGATTGGGACATACACAAGATTGATAGCTAAAGTTTTTGACAATATATATGTGTCCGAAGTAACTATCAGGGGTTTTGCTACAACAGAACAAGAATCTGAAAAAATAAGGATGAGTAGGATTCAGTTGAAGAGTTGAGACAAAGGTGGAATGTTTTCTTAGGGAAGCATCCAGTCAAAACTTATAGTGCACGGGAAAGAGTCCTGCCTTTTTCCAGGAAGAATCCTGTCTTTTATTCTCTTTTTTCTCTTATTCTCACATGAAAGGCTCAGATGTGTTTGACTTACAGAAATAAGAGGTGGCTGAGAAGAGTTGTCTGTGATCATATGATTAGGGGTAATCCATATAGGTATTCATACTCATTTCATCAGAAAAGAGAATATTAGCTTAAAGTTGTGAGGTGAATTAATTATTAAGAACACATGTGACTAGGGTCACAGTTTGACTCACAGATTGCTCTGTGGTTTTGATAGTTTATTGTTCCTCACTTGTATTGGGAACCTCCAACTGAATTGGAGGGTATTTGACTAGGTTACAATCATGTACACCAGCCTCAAACCCTTGTGTGTCTTGCTACACACTGGCACATAAATGTGATATACTTGCCCTTCTGATGACATTGTCATAGGCATTTGTACTTCTAGCTTTGACTGCTAAGGCAGATTGTGCTAGAGTTATGAGGTGAGTTGTTCCTTTTTTAGGAACCTCCAATTGAATTGGAGAGAATTTAGATAGCTCCCCCTCAGGAGTACTACCCTCAAACCTTTCAGTCTGTGAAGACTATTTTGCACATGAAGGTGCATTAGGAATACTCATGGGATATTCAGTAAAAACTGATAAATTTTCCATGTTTGTTGTGGTTTCTCTTCTCAAACAACAAAACAATCTGAAGAACATTATGAAATTGTTGTCCTTTTGTAAAACAGGTTTCTTTTGAGAGTCACCTGAGTGGGATTGTGTTTGAGTTTGTGTTTGTGTTGCTGTATCTGGGAGAACTGCAGTTTGGTTTATAGATGTTTTAGCTGCATTTTAACATAAATACATGTTGATTGAAAATTTGAATTTCCTGTTGTTGTCTGAGTGAATTGTGTTGAACCTGTAATGCATTGAACATATCTGGAGTTTTGATTAGGCATAAGCATTGAGACATACATTTGCAAGCATTAAGACAGGAAAACTAATAATTAATTAATTTGTAAACACAAGGCATTCATGACATAAACAAGCAAGCAACAAAAAAAATGATAAAGAATAAGAGAATTTTCATTAATATTAAACACAGAGTACATTAAGATTAGATTACATCAAGTAAATCCTAATCCTAACTACTCTAATTTGGGCTCCTTCTCGGCCTCCAACAACCTTACCCTGCACTGGTAAGCTCTGGACATGGAGTGTGCAAGAGAGATGATCCTCTTCTGCAGCTCCAGAGTAGCATGGCGTTGGTGCTCAGCTACCCTTGCACGTCTCTCCAGCTCTAGAGAGACTTTCATCTCAAAGAAAAGAATGCTGATTTGATCATCCCACGAGAGTTCGTCAAAGATCTCACGTGGAATACCAAAGGGGTTGCAAACAGCCCCCTGAGATGGACACGAAGTCCGAAAGGATCAAAGTAAATTTGGTCATCAGCCAGATGATGGACAGGCTGGTAAACTCCATTAATAAGTTTGTAGAAGGCATCAATTTGAGAGAGAAAGAGAGAGATGAACAGGAGGTTAGTTTTGAAATTAGATGTTTGTTGAGAATAAGAGTAGTGATGAATGATAAAGAGTGAAGCGTTTTAATTTATAGAGGTAGTAAAGATAGAAACCAGGAGACTCTTGAGTTTCCCGGATAATAAGGGTAATAATCACATAAGCATACTTGACAGTTAGAAATGACTAGTTACTATTTTCCATACAAGTACTCAAGAATCTTAGTTCACTTTTTAGGATAACTATTCCCCAAAATAAACAAGTACTCCCTACAGAAAAAGTAACTCCTCCTATCAGCATACAGTCAAATAAATTTAACCATTATCAGCATTTCAAAACATCAGATATAATGTACTAGTCTACTTACATTAGAATAACATATTTCCCACAAAAATAGCATATAAGCACGTAAATGTGTCAATAAGTCAGAGTAATTATAGACAAAGTATGTAAAAAGTATTTTGCTGAACATAATTTATGAATTAAATTATTTCAGTTTTTCATACTTTTGCTTCTTTTGGTCTGTTATTTATTAAGTTCATATATTGAGGATATGAATTAATAAATATTCCGTTTGCTTATAATTTTGAGAAATTCAAAAAAAATGTATTCGAGAAGTCTGGTATTTATAGTAAAAGTAAATGACTTGTCGAGAACTCAAAAATAGACATTTGGAATTTGTCTATCGAGAAGTCACTTTGAGAAGTGAAGTACATGTCGAGAAGTCATTTTAAATTACTCTTATATAGAACTCAATCTTGACTTATCGAAATGTCAAATGAATACCCGGTTTGTCCCAAAAGTGGACTGAACTGATTCTAACTTTTATTTGAATAAATTCAAAATAAAATTAGAATAAATTTTCCAAAAGTATTTTACCAAAACAATTTATAAATTTAAATTATCTCAGTTATGAGTTATTGATAAGTCAAAAATTGTACTTGTAGAGAACTTTGTGAATGAACACTACTAGAGGACTCTACAAGGACTTATCGATAAGTCATTTTAAGCCTATCGAGAAGTCACTCGAGAAGTCAGTAAATTGACTTATCGAGGACTCACTTGAGAAATCCTAAAATGACTTGTCGAGAAGTCAATTTATACTTATCGAGAACTCAGTTTTCTAAATACTTTTGCTTATTGCAATTCTGCCTTGTTTTAATTTTATATATTAAGAATGTAAATTAACAACTGAGCAGTTTACTTAGAATTTGAAAAATTCCAAGTTAATTTTGAATTTGAAAAACAAATATGCAGAGATTTCTGAAATATTGATAATTCATATTTCAGTTAATTACCAATTTAATCAAATTAATTTTGATTTACTGGATCTTAATCAGCTGCAAAACATTAGCTGAGTTCTTGCCTTAGGATGAAGAGTTAAGCATTCCAATTTCACCTACAAGTCTAGTGAAAGTTGCTTCATCCAAAGGTTTAGTAAAAATGTCAGCTAATTGTTTTTCTGTTGGTACAAAATGAGCTCACCATTAGTAGCATGTTCTCTAATAAAGTGGTACCTCATCATTGTGATTTGTCCTAGAATGATTAACTGGATTAGCTACTATAGATATAGCACTAGTATTGTCACACATGATGGGAATTTTATGTAACACTAGGCCATAATCCATTAGCTGATTTCTAATCCAAAGCACTTGAGCACAACAACTTCCTGCAGCTATGTATTCAGCTTCAGCTGTAGAAGTTGATACAGATTATTTATGGCTGTACCAGGATACAAGTCTTTGTCCAAGAAATTGACAGCTTCCACTGGTACTCTTTCTGTCAACCCTGCATCCAGCAAAATCTGCATCTGTGTAGCCAACAGCTTCAAAACCAGTTCCCTTAGGATACCATAATCCCAAGTTTGGAGTCCCCTTCAAGTATTTAAAAATCCTCTTTACAGCCATCAAATGTGATTCTTTTGGATTGGCTTGAAATCTTGCACATAGACATGTTGCAAACTCATGTCTGGTCTACTTGCTGTTAAGTAAAGCAATGATCCAATCATTCCTCTGTAGCTTGAGATATCTACACTCTTGCCCTTTTTATCTTCATCCAACTTTGTTGCAGTAGACATAGGTGTCGCAAGTTAGCATTCCAAGCTCCTCAATCATAACTTATTGATTGATTCATTAATTTATGTGGCACAATTTCAGCCACACATTTTCCATTGAATAAAGTCTACACAAGCAGTAGAAGCATTCAGCAATCAGATTGTTATGTTCATCTCTCTCCCAAGAGAGCTGGTGAAAATAGAAGCAAAGAAAATACAGAGAAGCTCAAACTCATTGTATATACGTTTAACTTCTCACCGGAGTAGCGTTATAATACCTGGTTTCTTTATATTCATAGGGGCATTATAAACGTTACCCGATAATTAAATCCTTGTACAACAAGTAAGATCATTGTATAGGATTGATTTATAAATTTTGTAGAAGC